>NC_142013.1:66974493-67011993 GCF_049901735.1 Notechis scutatus | reverse complement strand
GAATAGAAGAATATTTTGCAGAATAGCCTTGGATATAGTTCCAGAGGTTTTTATTGGATGGATGGATGGATGGACGGATGGAAAGGGAGAGAGATGTGTGTGGGTGTGTAATTTTTCATATATAGTCATTTTAAGTATATTTTCTTTGGATGCTTACATGGAGCCAGTTTTAACTGCTCTGGCATTGTCCTACAGTAGTAAAATAAAATTGGTGGTGATTGTTGGCTTACTTTATCAGAATGTGGTAGTTATAAAGACTTGTATTCCATCCTTTTATATTGTTTAGATGCATTTAGATACTTAGACCTTAATTGCAGATTAAGGCAAAAGATTGAGATATTGGTCTTGATGTGAAAGAGCAGAACAGACCTATTTATTGCATAACAAAGTTGAAATAGTTGAAATACAACAACTTGTAGTTCTGGTACATTTGTTTAAATGAAAATTGGTTAGGATTGCTCCTAACCAATCATACGTTATTGAGAGCACTCTATTATTCTTTCACCAGATTGATGAGAAGATAAATTAGTCAAATAACTTGAATGAAATTACATAAGATTGTACATTTAAGAAATACTCTTAAAGAAATACTTTTTAAAAATAGTAATAATATTTAAAATTCTGATATTCATGTTCAATATAGTTTGGATTCTGTCTCCTTGATAGCTTTGTATAACATATTTAACTCCTTTTTTATTCTGTTTGGCATTGCTCTGAAATTTAACTAATTCAGATACAGCACTAATTTTACCATATTTTAATGCTTTCCGATTAACTATTTGCAAGGGAAAATATAAATAAATTCTTTATGAGCTAAGAATGTCCTCTTATCGAAAAAGAGCAACACTGACTCTATAACCCATGTTCTCTTATATAACATATAAGTTCTATAAAAACATCAGGGTCTGTTTCATATTTAATTGTTCAAGCACTCAAGGCTTTATTTATAGCTATTCCAACAACAAACCAGTACAATTCAGTTTCCTTGAACATGACAGTTTTATATTATCTGTAAAACTGAGGATATCTTGATTGGCTTAAAGGTTTTGATACAATGTTATAGTTGCATTTTATTTCACTTGAAACAAAAACTATTGTGTTAACTTGCAGAATTCTCATCAGTGACTATAATAACGTATTAATTAACAAGTATAGTATGTCATAGAACATACATTTTAACATTTCAGTTGCCATATTTGCATACCTATTTTGCCTAAGGAGACAGCTATTCAACTTTGTGTGCTTTATTTTCCAACTTTCTTACCATGCTTTTATTATTTTACCTTTTTGCACAACTTTGTTGTATCCTGCTTTAATTATGTTAAAATGCAGGCGCTCTTTTGAATGTAACCAGAATAGGAGCCAAGCATATCTCAGGGGGATGGTGTTCAAGAGGGCAGGTGCTATAACTGAGTAAGCATGCTTCCTAAGTCTCAACAAGTATTTATGCTTAATTGATGGATCCAGGAGCATGCCAACTGTGTCTAGCCTGACAAATGGGTCATAAGTCATGGAAGACAGATGGCCCTTTAGATAACAGGCCCTATATCATGAAAGGCCTTATAGTATTTATTCCATTGCATTTGGAAATTTATTGGTAAATAGCATAGCTCACGAAGCCAAAGTTGTAATGGGCCTGACAAGATATGCTCATGATTGCCCATGCCACTACATTCTGGACCAACTATGGCTTCTGAGTGCTTTTGAAAGGCAGCCCCTTAATGAGCACGTTGAAATAGTTTATGTATGAAATAAGCAAATTATGTGAGATTGTCTGAAGGGTCCCTGCTCCAGGTAAGTGTGCAAATGGCACATAAGATGGATTTTAGCAGGGGTTATGAGCTAAAGATAGCAACTAAAACCATCCCAAAGAAAAAGAAATGCAGAAATTGTCTGAGCTTTACAAATAGCTGAGAAAAGAAGGCAAGGGAGAAAGATACACCCAATTGAATTAGAATTCCAGAGAATAGCTAGAAGTGATAAGAATGCCTTCTTAAACAAATAGTGCAAAGAAATAGAAGAAAACAATAAAATAAAATAGGGAGGACCAAAGATATGAAGATATGAAGGGAACGTTTCATGCAAAGATGGGCATGATAAAGGACCAAAATGGCAGGAATGTAACAGAGGCAGAAGAGATTAAGAAGAGATGGTAAAATTACACGGAAAAATATACAAGAATGAGCTTAATGTCCCTGATAACCACGATGGGGTGATCACTGACCTCAAGCCAGACATCCTGGAATGTGAAGTCAAATGGGCCTTAGAAAGTCCAAGCAACAACAAAGCTAGTGGAGGTGACAGTATTCCAGCTGAACTATTCAAAATCTTAAAAGACAATTCAGTAAAAGTGCTACACTCAATTTTCCAGCAAATTTGGAAAACTCAACAGTGGCCACAGGATTGGAAAAGTTTAGTTTACATTCCAATTCCAAAGAAGGGCAATGCCAAAGAATGTTCAAACTACTGCACCATTGCACTCATTTCACATGCTAGCAAAGTTATGCTCAAAATCCTATAAGCTAGGCTCCAGCAGTATGTGGACCGAGAACTACCAGAAGTACGAGCAGGATTTCAAAGAGGCAGAGGAACTAGAGTTCAAATTGCCAACTTTTGCTGGATCATGGAGAAAGCTAGGGAGTTCCAGAAAAACATCTACTTCTGCTTCATTGACTATGCTAAAGTCTTTCATTATGTGGATCACAACAAATCTGGCAAGTTCTTAAAGAGATGGGAGTACCAGACCATCTTATTTGTTTCTTGAGAAACCTATATACAGGCCAAGAAGCAACAGTGAGAATTGGATACGGAACCACTGATTGGTTCAAAATTGGGAAAGGAGTTTGGCAAGGCTGTATACTGTCACCCTGCCTATTTAACTTATATGCAGAGCACATGATGAGAAAGGCGGGGCTACATGAATCACAAGCTGAATTAAGGTTGCCGGGAGAAATATCAACAATGTCAGATATGCGGATGATACCACTCTAATGACAGAAAGTGAAGAGGAACTAAAGAGCCTCTTGATGCGGGTGAAGGAGGAGAGTGCAAAAGTTGGCTTGAAACTCAACATTAAGAAAACTAAGATCATGGCATCCGGCCCTCTCAATTCCTGGCAAATAGATGGGGAAGGAATGGAGGTAGTGACAGATTTTATTTTCCTGGGCTCCAAGATCACCACAGGTGGGGACTACAGCCAAGAAATTAAAAGATGCTTGCTCCTGGGGAGGAAAGCTATGGCAAATCTAGACAGCATACTAAAAAGCAGAGACATCACCCTGTCAACAAAAGTACACATAGTCAAGGCTATGGTTTTCCCAGTTGCAATGTATGGCTGTGAACATTGGACCATAAGGAAGGCTGAGCGCCAAAGAATTGAGGCCTTTGAACTATGGTGCTGTAGAGGACTCCTGTGAGTCCCTTGGACTGCAAGGCGATCAAACAGGTCAGTCCTAGGAGATATCAATCCTGACTGCTGTTTAGAAGGCCAGATGCTGAAGATGAATCTCAAATACTTTGGCCACCTAATGAGAAGGAAGGACTTGAGAAGAGCCTAATGCTGGGAATGATTGAGGGCAAAAGAAGAAGGGGATGGCAGAGAATGAGGCGGCTGGCTGGAGTCACTGAAGTAGTCAGTGTGAGCTTATGTGGACTCTGGGGGATGATAGAAGACAGGAAAGCCTGAAGGAACGTTGTCCATGGGATAGTGAAGACTTCGCAACTAACAACAACAAATGAGCTAAAGAAGCCCCCAAATTGTGCACAGTCCTGAAGGGGAAAGAGCAATCCCATTTGGGACTAAAGATAAAAATTCCCTGGCCCCCGAGGGTCCAAAAGTCCACAACTACTCAATCTGGTCAGAATTAAGTTTAAGCGTCAAGTTTGACAAACCTTTTCCCATCTAGTCCCCCACATCCTCCAAATACTTGGATAAAACTTTGAGAGCATTCCTTGACTGATCCGGAATTGAGATATATTATTCAATATATCTGAATTTGAATATATTATTCAATATATCTGCATTTTGATGAATCCTGATCTGAAAATGGATGATCTGATCAGTGGCTTTATGCCCATGTTTAACAGAATGAACAAAAATTAGGGCCTTGAGGTACCCCACAAATTGGAAGTTAAATCACTGCCCTCTAAAAACACTGGCTGGACTCAATCATAGAGAAGGGAGGAAAACTCTGTAACACTGCACCTCCTACTTCCAATCCTTCAGGTGGAGTACAAGGATACTAAAGCTGATGGTATCAAAAATCACAGCAAGATCAAGAAGAATCAGGATGGTTACACTACCCCTATCCTGGCTTTACAAAGGCCATCAACCAGTGCAACCAATGTTGTCTGTATACTACATCCAGGCCCGAAACCTCTTTGAAACAATCTGGAGAATCAGTTTTTTTCAAGATCATTTGTAATCATAGCCCCACCATCTTCTCAACAACCTTCCCTAAAAAAGGAGATGGAAGAAAAATTGTCCAGTACAGTTAGGTCTAGCAAATGTTTCTTGAGGAAGGGAAGATATCACCTTCCTCCTAACTTTATGAAATTGAGATTACGTGAATAGAATAGAAGTGAAGCGAAGCGAAGCTGGAAGGGACCTTGGAAGTCTTCTAGTCCAGCCCCCTGCTCAAGCAGAAGAACTTATACCATTTCAGATGTAAGTGATTTTCCAGTCTCTTCTTAAAAATGTCCAGTGATGGAGTGCCCACCATTTCTGAAGGTAAGCTGTTCCACTGATTAATTGTCCTCATTGTTAGGAAGTTTCTTCTTAATTCCAAATTGCTTCTCTCTGATTAGTTTCCAACTACTGTTTCTTGTCCTGCCCTCCAGTGCTTTGAAGAATAATTTGACCTCTTCTTCGTGGCAGCCCCTCCAATACTGGAATATTGCTTTCATTTCACCCTTAATTCTTCTTTTCTTTAGACTAGCCAAACACAAAATCTGCAGCCGTTCTTCATATGGTTTAGTCTCCAAACTTTTGATCATCTTAGTTGCTCTTCTTTGAACTTTTTCCAGTCTCAACATCTTTTTTGTAGTATGATCAAAATTGGTTGCAGTATTCCAGGTGTGCTCTTACTAGGATTTTGTAAAGCAGCACTAATATTTCACATGGTTTTTATTTTATGCCTCTGTTTATACAACAAAGGATTGTATTAGCTTTTTGGGCAGCTCCTGCATTGCTGGGTCATAAGAGAACAGATGCATAAGGTAATTTTCTTAAATTTTTAATTTAAAAAAATTCATATTTTGTTTTGCAACACCCAGCGTGTTCAAGTTAATTTCCAAAGTTTGTCACCCAACACCAAATTTGGTCCCTTTATTTTCCATTTTCAGAGAGTTATTGCAGGGGTGGGATGCAAATATGTTTACTATTGGCTCTGTGGGCATGGCTAGGTGGGTGTGGCCATGTGATTTGGTGATTGGGTGGGCGTGGCTTCTTTTTCTTTTTGCAGCACCCCCCCCCCCGGGCGCGTTCCATTTTTTGTCTTACTGGACCTCAGGGAAACCTGGGTAAAGCAGTAAGACAGCGAGTGGGATCCCGGCACAGCTGATCATCAGAACAGTTTATCGTCAGGAGGAAAAAAAAGAAATACCTTCAGGAGTGACTCGGCCAGGAAGAATGCAGTCAGCGATGTCAGGCATGTGCACGATGTCACACATGCGCAATAAGGACTGCATGGGGAGGGGAGGGGCGGGCAGAGAGGGGTGTTGCAACCGGTTATATAGGACCAGTCTGAACTGATAGAATCCCGCCCCTGAGTTATTGAACAGCCAAGCAAGCAGAGTCCTGAGAAACTTTACATAACTTCTTTTCTTTCTTTTTTAATTTTTATTGGTTTTTAAAAACAAACATAAACAAACAAAACATAAAAACATCAAGCTATCTTCCATAGGTGTACATACAGTGTGCCAGTTGGTTTACAAATTGTTTTGTGCTTCCATTTCGTAGTCTTCAATTACAATTACATTACATATAATCTCATATTGTCAATCAAAAATTAAATACCTTAGTATCATTATTAATCAATCATTTGACTATATTTTTATTCATTCATGTTTTACAAGATAACCATAATTCACTTAATTTATTTTATAACAGTTCATATTATCATCCCAAATCTATCCTAAAATCATTTTGTAGTTATAATAAGAAAGAAGTACATCTTTATATATTTATTATTTTCTAAAAATCTACATATTTCATTACTGTACTTTGTTGTCTAACCATTGATAGAAAAGATCCCAAATTTTATAAAATTGTTTATCCTCTTGTTCTCTAATTTCAAATGTCAATCTACTCATTTGAGCACATTCCAATATTTTCTTAATGATTTCCTCCTGTGATGGTATTTTCTCATTTTTCCAGTTTTTAGCAAATACAATCCTAGCCGCTGTTAATACATTTGCAATCAGGTATTTCAAGTCTTTACTATATATTTCAGGTAAAATTCCCAATAAAAATATCTCTGGTTTCAAGTCTATATGTTTTTTCGTCATTTTTTCCAACCACATGTGGATTTTAGTCCAGTATTTTTTAGCATCCGCACAAGTCCACCACATATGGTAAAATGAGCCGGGTGTCTGATGACATTTCCAACATTTTTTGGATTTATTCTTGAACATTCTTGCTATTCTTGTCAGGGGAAATGCCACCTGTAAAACATCTTATACAAATTTTCTTTATATGCTGTTGACATTGTCATTTTATAATTTTGAGACCACAATTTTTGCCATTTCTCTAAATCAATCCCATATCCAAAATTCTTCCCTCAAGCAATCATAGTTTCTTTAACTTATTCTTCTTCTAGTTTAATTTCTAATAGTTATCCATACAATTTTTTAATCACCTTTTCATCAGTACCTGTCAAAATCTTATCTGTCAGTCAGTTTATCATAGAAACCTTCTGTTTTAGAATCTTTATCATACCTTGAATGTATTTGCGCATATAAAAACCAATTCATCTTTATACCTTGTTCCTCTAGTTTTTGCATAGATTTAAGTTCACCCTTTTCATTCAGTATTTCACCATATCTAACTGTTTGTTCCTTTTTGTATATTATAGGATACGAGAATGCTTCGATAGTCGATAACCAGACTGGAATTTTCAAATAACATTGTCTTTTAATCTTCTCCCAGTTTAACCACAGAGACTCCCGTATATAATGTCTTCTAAAATACCCCTGTGTTTTAGTTCCTTTGTACCATAAAAAGCATGCCACCCCAACAACAAATCATGTCCTTCTAATGTCAACAATCTAGCATTTCTTAGTGTTATCCATTCCTTAACCCACATCAGATTTGTAGCTTGGTAGTACAATTCCCAATTAGGCAAACCAAATCCTCCTCTAATTCTAGCATCTTGCAAAAGTTTTAACTTTATTCTCACTTTCTTACCTTGCCATACACAATTTTATTTAAATCTTCAAAATAGTCTTTTCCAAGCCTAATTGGAATTGTTTGAAACAAATATAAAATTCTGGGTAATATATTCATCTTGATTGTTGAAATTCTCCCTATTAGTGAGAGTTGTAAGTTTTCCCATTTCGCCAAATCTAGCGCTATCTGCTGTTTAAGTTTGATATAATTATTCTCTTTTAATGTACTACATCTTGCTGTCAAATATATCCCCAAGTACTTGATCTTATTCGTGACCTGAATTTTCAATAGATCTGCCAGTTCTTCCTTTTGTCTTAATAGCATATTCTTTGTCAAAATCTTTGTCTTGTCTTTATTTATTTTCAAACCAGCCACCTTTCCATATGTCTCTATCTCTTCTATCAATTTTGATGCTGTTTCTAAAGGGTCTTCCAAAATAAAGGCCAAGTCATCCGCAAAGGCTTGCAATTTAAATTCTTCCTTTTTGATTTTCATTCCTTTTATATTCTTTTCATCTCTAATATTTCTGTTTAACACTTCCAAAGTTAACACAAACAACAAAGGTGATAGTGGGCACCCTTGTCTTGTTCCTTTAATAGAGTCTGTCAGTTCTCCCTCTATCATTACCTTTGCCGTTTGCTTATAGTATATAGCTTCTATTGCTTGGATGAATTTTCTAGCAAATCCATTTATCTGTTCCAACAGTAATAACATGAATCGCCAATTCACATTATCAAATGCCTTCTGTGCATCCAGAAATATCAGAGCTTGATAAAGGAGAGACAGGAGAAGTCAGAGGTAGATATAGGAGAAGATAGATCTGTGATAAAAAGCAAAAGCACAAAAACATAAGAACAGATAATACCAAGGAAATGTGAAAGGAGTATTAAAGGTATACCTCCTGAGCGGTTCATTGCAAGTGAGGTTAGAGTACATAGTATTTGGTATGAGCCCCATAATTACCAGGAGATGTCATTGCCTAAGATAGAACAAGAAAAATGGAAGGATGTTATGTAGATAGTGACTGGACAAATGATATACAGGATAGAAAATCAAACACAGGGTTTGTATAGTATCATTTGCTGACAGTGTAATTGGATGGGAATCCAGAAAAAAACCTTCAGTAGCACTCTACTGCTGAAGCATAATTCATAGCATTGTCTGAGGGTTGTTCTGAAATAACCTGGTATATACAATTGCTAAAAGTTGTAAGTGTGAATGTAAAAGAAGCTGTATCAGTGTTTGAAGACAATGTGACGTATAAAAATGGCAACAGGAGATCGCATTAGAAGCAGGAGTAAACATGTAGACATCAAATACTGTAATATTGGGGCTGTAAAGGAGATACTGATAAGATTACAGCAGTGTTCTACTGACCGTAATATAGCTGACATATTAACAAAGCCTGTATCTGTGGACAAACATCAGGAATATGTTAAAGTATTTGGATTATCAGCTGTTCAGCTTTAAATGGGAGTAGTGTTAAGGTCTTGTATATAAACCACTGGTAAAAGACAAAGCCTCTGTGTCTTGTGTTTTGCTCTTGGGTTGTCTCACAATAGTAGTCACGCTGTAAACACATCTGAATACTTTGCTACCCATCTGGCATCTTTTGATATTGCTGGGGCTCAGGTGACATAAATATAATAAATTATTATAGTTGGTTATTATTTTTGTTGGTCCAGATGTTTAGACTGGATTTGGCATTTTGTAAAGGATGGTGTATACGGAGAGAGAGAGATGGTGTGATAGACTCCAATGAAGTGGTAGTTTTTCAGGAATGAGGGAGTACATTCCAAAGAGAGGGATGAGATAAGAGACAACACAGCTTGAACAGGAGACAGAGGAAGAGAATTAGGATAGCCACTAGAATTTCCCAGGGTATGTCCATTGGATAATAGTAGCAAATGTTTAATATGGCAAGATTCTGTCTATTGAATGTAAGCAGATAAAGAACTGGATTTTGGCTAAATTGTTCTATGTTGCACTGGAGCTGGGCCTGATAAATTTTAATCCATTTATCAAATCCTTCCCAAAGACCTGAGATTAGATAGGTAATGTTTTATGATATTAAAAGAATTGTCACTGGATGTAAGCTTGTGTCCAAGTAAAGCTGCCTTTTGCAATTGATTTATGATGCTTTTGTTAATGTCAATGTGGTGCTCTTGTTGTTTTGAGATTACATCCAAAGCTCCTATTAGTAATAGTACTGTTTGTGCTTTCTTTTGCCACAGTCATTCTACTTCTGTTTGCATGTCTTTGTATTTTGTGAATTTCTCCAGTTGTTATGGTTGGTCTCATAGTCAGCCAGATATATAGACTGGATCTAGCATTTTTATTCACCATTTCTTCCCATGGACTTGGGAGAGACAGATAATGTTGTTTGATGATGTTAAAGGTATTGTTGAAAGATTTTATTTATTACTACCTCTTCGTGCAGTAAATTATGCCCAATATAATTGAGAATTGTTTAAAGCCAATATTATTAAAGATGCTTATCTTAAATGATGAGAAAAATTGCAAAAATGAAATTCGCTTTTCCTCTACAAAATCTAGCATTAGATTACATAACTGTGAGCACAATATAATTCCCAGATCTTTTCTAACTATAAACTTGTTGCTCTGTCCTTGAATTAAAGTATATTTTGCTTAAACTCCATTTGCATGTTTAACACAAATCCAGGTCAAAGTGTATTTGGTACAAATGTATTGTAGAATTCTTTGGTCATGCAATCAAGGAAATAAAGGATTTCCTTTTCTAGTTTTCAAGATAATGAATCTTAATTAAATAGGGGTTAACAATAATGTATACTAGTATATTCATTTGAAACAGGCATATGTTGAATTTGATAAAGCTATATTTAAAGCAAATGAAGACCAGAAACTTAATTATAAAAGCAAAACAAGAGGAATAAAGAACTACTTATTTCTCAAATTGTTTTTCCAAAACTAACACTGATCTTACTTATCTACAATGCAATTTCCAAGGATAATAATACTATTGTTATTATAAAAAGATATTAACAGATAATAAGTATAAATAAATGCAGTTAAGAACTGAATAAAGAAGTGACAAAGAATAATATTAATTATAATTGTTAGGAAGTCCAGACAAATAGCATTATTTTCTACATGAAGTGAACTTGATAAACGAACCAAAATATACAGTATGTGGGTATTTGCTTTAGCTCTGGGTAACCTAGGTTTCCTGTTTACCATGGTGTAATATGTCATGAAGGTATAAGTTATGTGCAAAACTATATTTCTCTGTGCAATTTATTGAATAAAAGAAAATTGTTAATGTAACTGGTTATATGATATCTTTATGGACAACGTTGAGAAAAAGACTATAGTGAATGACTTCCATTTTAAAGAATAGTGTTATTCAATCTGCTAGAGCAGGAATGTCAAACTCAAGGCCCGCAGGCCGAATCCGGCCCACAAAGAGGCCAAATCCAGCCCATGTGGCTATCCTGGAAACTGTTACGGTTTGGCCCGTCCCACGCCATCCCAGCAGGCTTCTGTACACACAGGCCCAGATGTCCATCACCATGTGCAGGGCAACTAAAGTAGTCTGTGAGACTACCATAAAAAATTAGTTTACACCTTCCAACCTTGCGAGATCTTTTTTTTTTTTTTGTGAGAAGTTGGAAGGTCTGAACTATTTTTTTTTACCGTAATCCCACAGACTACTTTAGTTGCCCTGCACACGGCAACGGAGAATGGATCTGGAAAACAGGTTAGTGAAGGGATGTGGCTGCCCTGGGTAAGGGAGGTGAGCAGTGATGGAATGCTGCTGGTTCTAGTGAACCGGTAGCGCTGGTGAGTAGTTGGCCCCACCCATCCACCCCCACCCTTTTCTGTCCTTTATTTCCTTGGTTTTGAGCTCAGCTGATTCGCACGGCAGAGCGGATTGCTGCGCCTTAGCTGTTGGAAGTTCAAATTCGGTGATGCGCATGCGTACAGAGTGCACGTGCACAAAGTGTGTTGTCATAGAACCAATAGTAAAAAATGTGGAATCCCACCACTGGAACTGAGGGTTTGGCTTGGCTGGCCTGGCTGAAGGGCCTTCAGGTAAGCCGGGGTGATACTGGTTGGGCAGATCTGCATCCCCTGTCATGCTTTGTCCTCCACCCCCATGGCCTCGCTTTGATCTTTGTTCTTTGCCACTTCTCCTTGCACGCCGCTGTAAACTTGCAGGAGACTGAGCGAGGCAGTGGGAGGTGGAGGATGAAGTAAGGTGGGGGATATGGTGCTGCCCCCACGTCCTGCACCAGCTTACATGAGATCCCGCCCAGGCAGGTACTGAAGCGCTGCATCTGCCACCGCAGAAAGACAGTCTTAGCACGCTTCACATATGCAGTTTAAAGGTGCTGTGAGAAGCTTCTCGCTGAGAGAGGAATATGGGGAGACGCGCAACTTTTCTTCGTGAGAGAGGGCTGCTCTCTCTCTCTCTCTCGCCTCCACTCTTGAAGCGAAGAAAAGTCGGTGGGAGCAGCAGTTGAGGCAGTCAGTCACCTGTCCCGGGGCTCACGCTCATCTGCGGGGGGTGGGGGATGCAGTGGCAGCGAGGCGGCAATGGCAGTAGGAAGGCAATGGCAATTCCGCCGGTGGCGAGGCTTCTGGCACCAGCTCCCTCTCCCTGGCCATCCATGCAGCTGCACACATGGTGCATCGGGGCTTCCAGGCTCTGCTCCCCGCAGCCGCCGTCAGCTGTCCCAGACTCGATCAAGGTGCATCTTGCTGACACGAGACTCTCCATGTGTTCCTCCCTGCTGCTCTTGCTGGGAGAGCAAGAGAGTTTCCTGGCATAGTGAAAAGCTTGCAAGTCCCCCTCTGATTAGAAACGGCTCCCAAGCAGCAGAGAGCAGCAGGATTCGACCTGGCTGCTTTTCTGCTGCCCAGAAGATGTTTCCAATGGGAGGGGGACTTGCAAGCTTTTCGCTGTGCGTGGAAACTCTCTTGCTCTCCCAGCTGGAGAGCAGGTGAGAGAACAGCCGCTGACCTGGATGGAGCCTCTATGAGTCTCCACGTGTTCCCTGACAGAAGGCAAGTGGGGGGGGAGGCGACCAGCGGTGGCGACAAAAGGCAAGTGGGGAGAAGGCAACTGCTGACAGCAAAAGGCATGTTGGGGGTGGGGAAAGGCGACTGGCAGTGGCAGATAGGCAACCGGAGCTGCAGAGCCTCACTTACCCAGGGAGATCAGTTCAGGCAGGGCCACAGCAGAAGGCAGGCAGCAGTGGCTGGCTTGGCGGGTGCGCAAAAGCAGGCAGCAGTGTTGTGATATTGATAAGGACTGACTGGCAGGGAGCAGAGAAGCGGGTGGAGAGGGGCGGGGCCAGCCAGAGGCCTGATTTACCAGTTCTCCGAACTATGGAGAATCATGACAACCGGTTCTACCGAACTGGTCCGAACTGATAGAATCCCACCCATGTCTTTTTTTATCCCCAACTTTTCACTGCACATTCTAGTTTTCATCTGTCATTTTTTCTTATAGCTAGAAGGGCTTCTTTCCTTGCTTGGGCAGTTCACTTGACTGCCTTTTCTGGGCTGAGTCTCCTTTTCTTTCTTCCTGTGGGGTTTCCTCTGCATCTTCCTGTTGTGACTTTTGCTCAAGAAGCCCTTGCAATTTTCTTTGTTGTTCCACAGTTAGTTTATTTGACTTGCTTCTCAACTCACTTTTTCTCTTCTTTCTTAAACTATTCAGAAAATCATATCTCTACCCCCACCCCCTTTCTGATTTATATTCCCCAGAGAGGTAATTAAGCATGTCCTTCTTTTTAACAGATTCTACCTGTTGCAGAAAAGGTTTCTGGAGTCCTATGCTGACTTGGGTTCTGCCTCTCTTTCTCTGTCTGTCTCTCTTTCAATGTATTTGATGGTCCCAATATGCTTTTTCAACTAATGTCAACCCAAGCAAGATTTTTTTTCCCTTGAGGTCTTTGTGATACTTTCTGAATTTGCAACCTCATCCTTGAAGCTGTTCGTCATATTACTGAGCTCATTATCTTCCTCCTCATCTTTTACACACATAATTCAACTAAAATCAAATTGCCACACTTGCTTTCTGTTTCCCTGCTCATCAATGGTGTTGACTTCTACTAACTATTTTCGTGAGAAAAGAGCCAAACTGTGAGCAAGCTGACTTTTCTTGATGGTTTCATTCTTATTTCATATTGACTAGCATTGACCCCCCCACACACCCCATTTTGACTGGCAGAGGGCTATCAAAACTAAAAATACAACAAAAAGGAGAAATGTTTTCCCTTTTCAAATTTGAAGTATGGAAATGAACTATAAAGATTGTTATTTAGTACCCTTTCTGCTACTCTAGAATCCAGATAACCCTTTTGTTTTTAGGAAATCTATAGATAATAAGCTGGATTAGCCAAAGTTTAGAAAATAGATAGTAAAAAGTGCTGTACAATGAAAGGAGAATGGACAGATTTTCAAAATTTCTTGCAGCATCTAAGGGCTGCAAAGGGTTCTGGCAAAAGCACAAAGTCAAGGGAAGGAATTTTTATTCTTTCACACACACACACACACATTATTTATTTGTTTTCTCTGTACACACAATATGTGCTTAATTAACAGCGTACTATCTGGGTCAATTCATTTACATAGTAATATTTATTAAGTTCCTAATTTCTACCTCTTTTATCCAGCCATTGATAAAACAAGTTCCAAGTTCGAAAATATTCTGTCTTATTTTTCTTTTAGCTTCAGTGTTAATCTGTCCATTTTTGTACAGACCAATATTGTTTTAATTATATTTTCTTCCGTAGATATATCCTCCAGATATTTACCGTATTTGCCGGCGTATAAGACGACTTTTTGCCCTGAAAAACATGCCTCCAAGTGGGGGTCGTCTTATACGGCAGTATATAACAAACTCTATATTTTGAGTGGAAATGTTGGGGGCTCGTCTTATACGCCGGCAAATACGGTACATAGTTTGTCTCCTAAACAAGCCTTAAACAAGCTTAAAGAAGGAACAGAATTCCGTTCTCTCTCTCTCTGTAGATCCAAAACAGCAACGCTTCAGAGCCAGCCGCGAGGCGAATGCGAGAGTTTCAACTCGGCTTTTCCAATCCCCAGGCCAGGTCTTGGGAGGACAAGCGGGGAGGAAAGAAACTTGCTGGCCGGGTGGCGGCTCCTATCCCACTTCCTCCTCCGCAGCTTCTGGTAGGCTTGCAGGAAAGCCGCGAGGACGAGGCCGTCCTTAATCAGAGCTGCGCAGCCGGGGGCCTCCTAGCTTCTCGGAAGGCTCGAGAGACGCCCCTAGGCAGCGCGGAAGGCAGGGCTCGCCAGCTGCGGGACAAAGACGCTTCCCGCCTTGCCGGCATAATGCCAGGTCAGTAGCTCCTTTCCCGGCCAGTCGAGCTAAGGCAAGAGACCCGCTTGAGCCGGGAAGCCCACTTGCGAGACCGCGAAGTTCGGTCTCTAAAGCCTCTGTGGGTTTCGCGCAAGTTCGCACCGGTTCCTGACAGGAAAAGCGTTTAGCGGAATTCCGCAGAGCTTGAACTCCGAGGCGCTTTGGAGCGTTGCTCATTGGGAGGGGCGTCTTGTGCATGTTTTAAATGGGTGCGAAGTACGAGTAAGTTTGTATTAAAGTGCCGATCCAAGACTCGTAGTTTTCAGGCTTGTGTTTATTATCATTTGCAGTCTCTGTATATTCAGAGTTGTATCGGGTACTTTCGATCAATTTATCGCAAGTGTTGTTGTGGCATAGGCATACTGTAACAAGTATTATATGAATATAATAATGAAATCAGTATGTGGCTTTGTGTCGAGTGAGTCATGCTGTATGACTCACTGGCGTGGTAACAGAGTCACTACTTCCATACTTTTGCCAATGCCTCTCACAGAAACTTTTACTACAGAAATCATAGTTAACCCTATTATACCAAACCCCATTTAACATGCAGAGGATTCAAATATATTCCAGCCATTGATTGCCCTTTTAGTAGGTAGAACTACATGTGAGTTTCAGCAAAAGCTCTGAATTCAACGGCGATTCTTAAACGTTATGAAGACTTAAACGTTAGGAAGCCTTATGAAGACTGGAAAATAGAGTTGCTACAATTGTAAGGAAACTTTAACATTCTTTCCATAATCCTAGAAGGCTTCTCCAAGTTCCTTGTTGTTTCCACTGAATCACTCCTTCCTTTCCTTGTTGCCCAGCATATCATATATTCTGCATAAAGCACACAGGCTGACTCATCTTCTTCTCCCCGCCTTTTCTATCTTAGTGCTTCTCATCCTTAGCAAGATTAAGATGTCTGGACTTCAGCTCCCAGAATTCCCCAGCCTGCATGCTGGGAATTGAAGTTCAGACACCTTAAAGTTGCTGAGGTTGAGAAAAACTGCTTGGGAACACTTGCTTCCTTCTTGTCTGCTTCCTAGATGTCATTACCGTATTTGCCGGCGTATAAGACGACTTTTTTGCCCTGAAAAACATGCCTCCAAGTGGGGGGTCGTCTTATACGGCGAGTATATAACAAACTCTATATTTTGAGTGGAAATGTTGGGGGCTCGTCTTATACGCCCAGTCGTCTTATACGCCGGCAAATACGGTATTTTCCTGTATGAGTCTTTGGTTTATTTCTTCCATTTTTTGTTCCTCTTCTTCTGATTTGTCCTCTATTTTCTGTATTCTTTGTTCATTTTTTGTTATCATTTACTGAAAGTTTCCTATTTTGGCATCCATGTTATAGATCTGTTCCTTCATTTCCACCCAGTTGCCTTTCTCCTCATTATGATTTCTTCTTGTTTCCTCTTTGTGCGAAATGATTGCTTCTTGGATTGATTATAGTACAGATTGTATTTCTTTTTGAAAAGCATTCATTTTTTCTTGTTGCAACATTGCTTCTACTGATCTTTGATTCAATGGGCTAGAGGATGCAGATGCTGATGTGGAGGATGATTTACCCCCCAATTTTACTTAGATTTGAAGTGCTCATTTTTGTTCCACCCCTCCACTTTTTTCTCATTAACCTGCTATTTCTTTAACACCCTTTGTCTTCTACAACTAATCTTATAGTTAGTGCAACCATACAATACAATACCATATATCCTATAGTTCTGTGTTGGCAAATCTATGGCACATGTTCCACAGGTGGCATGCAGAGCCATTTGTGCGGGCACATGAGTCCCAGCCAAACTTACCTGCACTCCGCATGTGCATGCCTCTCAGTTGATTTTTGGCCCGTTTGAGGCCTCCCAGAAGCTTGAGGGAAGCCTCTGCAGCCTCGGGAGACTGAAAAACAGGCCTTCCAGAAATACCGGAATTGTCGAAATGGGCCCGTTTTCAGCCTCCTGAGACTGCAGAGGCTTCCCTCGAGCCTCCGGGAGGGCAAAAACAGCCTCAAACAGGCCAAAAAGCAGCTGGGAGGCATGCACATGCACAATGCAAGTAAGGAGGTGGGAGTGTTGTGTGCACAGGGGGGCGGAGCGCATTGCATTGTGGGTGCTGGTGTGCACGTGTGCTTTCGGCACACCATAACAAAAAGATTCATCATCACTTCTATAGTTAATCCAGCAATACACCTTTGGAAATTTATCTCTAAATTTGTATCCATTTTATATAATCTCCAGTACTAAGTCCACTAAAGAAGGACAATTCAAAATAACCAGTTTTTATAATCCAGGTTTGTCATTCAACACCTCATCTAAAATATAAATGTTGTTTCATTCATTTCTTTCACTTCCCAAATTGTTTGGTCAAATGATGATTGTAATCCAAAGTGGCCCACAGAACTATAGTCTCCCTTAGCTTTTCTTTCATTTAAGTAGCTTAAAAATCACCCTGTATCTTCCCAAGGTATTTTTAATTATTTTCTAAGTTACTGTGTTATTCCAATCCACTTCTTTGCATTGAATGTTTAGTATTCTGTCTTTTTCTGTGTCTGTCTCCTTTCTTGGAGGTGGGAGTAAAAGTCCCTTCCTTTCGTCTCTAGAGACTTTCTTTGCTTTAAAAGTTGTTTTCTCCAGGAATAAGTTGTCGAGAAAAAAGATAGATAATCTCACCTAGGTCCAGCACGCTGTATATGGATCGCTAAACATGCTTTTTGTCTCTTTGACTGTCAGTAGCTTCAGATAGACCACAAAAGTATGGCTCTCCTTTCCTCACAGGTCTGGAGAGCTTCCTCAGATTGAGTGGGAGGACCGCCATTTCCCCACGATCAACAAGGATCCCCTCCTTTCTTCGTCACCCATTCAGGGTGACTTTGACCCCTTGGGGCCACCTGACGGAGTGAAATCAGCCAGGCTTAACAGGGTGTCATGCCCCTGGTGGAGACTGACTCTGAGGAAGAGGAGGAAAAGCCAGCAGGGAGTGGGAGTGTGGCTCCAGAGGTGGTGGAGGAGGCTGGGGAAGGGCAGAGGCTGGCTGAGCAGTCAGAGGAGGATCCAGGCCCATCCCCTATCCATCCTAGGTCACGCAGGGAGGAGAAGATCAGGGAAAAGCGAGGTCTACTCAAGAGGAGATTACCATGATCCTCCTCGTGGCTTGCAGCTGGGAGCTATGTATATAAGTTTGTAACTACGCAGTTAGAATTGCTGGAGTCAAAGTTTAGTGTTTACTTTGAAAGAGGTTTATCTTTGCTGGAGTTCTTCCCATGGACTCTCCTCGGTTATTTTCCTGGAGTTTATGATTAGTTATCTTGGCTTGTTTCGGAACTCTCATCAATGCGGTTTGTTTTGGTTTTCTTTTTGCCTCAGTCACTTTTGTGACTTTAAACTGTGCCTAATAAAACAATGAAGTTAAGTTGAAGTCCTTACCTGACTTTAATGTATGTTTTGGGTTTTGGGTTATTTTGAGAGAATACGGGTCATCACACAGGGCTTTTCCCCCGACTATCTTGACAGATCGTCAACCGGAAGTCTATTCTTTCACATTTTTAGGGTGGGAAATTATAAGTTAAAGACTGTTGGAGGTTATTTGAATAAGAATCACCTTATGGTGAGATGGGCAACAAACAAACTAAATAAATTAAATAAATCAGGTTTTTACAAAATATTAATTATAGCAGTGTCACAAATTTTGTTTAGTTTCAGCCAAATTTTAGTGCCATGAAATAGGGGATTGGAAAACAGCTACCTTATCTATGTTTGATCTTGCCCAATTAATGATGTTAAATAAGTGCTGTATCAAGTTTCCAAGGTCCTCTGGAATCAAAATAGCAATTTCTTAAATTGGGAGATAAATGTGTTTTAGAGAATGAATGAATGAACTCTAAAATGAATTACTACACTTTTATCTCTGTATCACTGTTGATCAACGTAAAAGAGATTATCTGAATAAATCCAAAGTTATAGAAAATTAATTATGTGCAGGGAGAAGATACCAGATGCCTTGAAGCAGGCAACAGTACAGTTGCAATGCAATGATCATTCCATCATGAGTTGCTCACAAAAATTTAGATGGCCCTGATTCTATTGTATATCTCCATGAACTCTGCATGAAACAAGAGGTAATCAACTTGCAAATTTGAGTGCAATACTATTAGGAATATAAGTTACCTAACAGATATTTGGGTTAGAAATATATAAATCAGGATAAACATTTTAAAACTGTATCTTTAAGAAAATGCAAAACTGTAATTAGGTGTGGTTTCTCAAACGGCCATAAGATGGAGCCAGAAACCTGGGTTGTTTTAGTCTCTTAGTCTCAGAAGAGAGTGAATCTCTGTTTCCTTCTGTTGGAAAGTATTGCCGTTCCTCCATTTTTCCTAATTGACTGATATTTCTGGATTTAATGTAAGTCTGATACTGAACTGTTTTTGACACTGGACTTTGATATTTGGATTATCCCTGGACTAAAAACTGACTGATTTTACCTGTGAATGACTTTGGACTGCTTGTTTTGAACTTTGCTTTAAACCTTTCTGGAAGTAAAAACCTACATTTAATGTACAGTGTATCTGTGTGCTGTGTGTGTATTATTCAAACACTACTCTCAAATACGTCTCCCTGTATGCGCTCATTCTCCTAACGGGAAATTACCTCAACAAACACACTTCTTTAAAGACTTCAGTGAAGAAAACTAAACACAGCATGTACAAAAGACTCAGTACTTTGTAATAACCCTTTGGGAGAAACAACAGCTTCCATAACTATATACTTTTATTTATTTATTTATTTTATAGACAAGTAAGATGTTTCTATTCTTGTTCCTACTCTTTCTTGCAATTCTTTTTAGCTCAAAAATATTCTTTGATCTCTTTAGTTATCATGCATGTTTGAGATCTCCCCACACATTTTCAATAATAGAGTCTAGGAACTATGAAGTCCATTCTAAAACCTAAAACTTTCTTTCTTGTAAGTACTTTATGATTTATTTGGATGTCTGTTAGATCATCTTGTTAAAATATCAAATCTCCTTTTGGTTTCAGTTTCTTAACTAACCAGGATATACTGTATACACTGCTCTTCTGGACTCAGAGAATCTTAAAAATGAAAAACTAATCACTAATAAGATACAAGGCCTGGGCATTATGTTGTTTGGAAAGCCAGCTATTGTAAGGCCAGAATTAGAATTTTTGTAATGCAATGATCATTCCATCATGAGTCATAAAGGAAAATGTATATTTAGCTCTTATCAGAGAAGCCTTTAAATACATATTATTTGAGTCTTTAGCAAATTGGAGATAGTGACCTACTTCAAAACTAAAAGTGTGTGTATCTTTGTAGATTGACTAAGATGAAATATATCAATGAATTTCTGTGGTTAACTAATTATCAGTAACACAGAATATGTGCAGAAATAAAAATACATTACTAACTTTTCACATGATAATAGTTTCTGCTAGATTCAATCAGAACAGGGCTAGAAGTGACCTTGGAGATCTTCTAGTCCAACCCCCTGCTCAAGCAGGAGACCCTATACAATTTCAGATAGGTGGCTGTCCAATCTTTTCTTAAAAACTTCCAGTGATGAAGCACTTACAACTTCTGAAGGCAAGGTATTCCATTGGTTAAATGTCCACACTGTTAGGAAGTTTCTCCTTAATTCCAGGTTGCTTCTCTCATTGATTAGTTTCCATCTATTGTTTTTTCTCTTGCCTTCCGGTGTGTTGGAAAATAGGTTGACCTGCTCTTCTTTGTGGCAGCTCCTCAAATTCTAGAATATTGCTATCATGTTACCCCAGTCCTTCTTTTCTCTAGATTGGCCATACCCAATTCCTACAACTATTTTTTATGTTTTTGTCTCCAGGCCTTTAATCATCTTAGTTGCTCTTCTTTGCATTTTTTCCAAAGCCTCAACATCTTTTTTGTAATGTGGGGACCAAAACTGGGTGCAATATTCCAGGTGTAGGCTTACTAAGGCTTTTTAAAGTGGTACTAATACTTCACATGATTTTGATTCTATGCCTCTGTTTATACAACCAAAAATTTTATTAGCTTTTTTGGCTACTGCCACACACTGGTACTTCATGTTTAAGTGATCATCCAGTGGGACTCCAAATCCCTCTAATGGTTACTGTTTATCAGCCAAGTTTTGCTTATTCTCTACTTGTGCCTTTGATTATTTTCTCCCCAGGTGTACAACCTTGCTTTTCTCAACATTAAATTTAATGATGTTGGATGTGGCCCATTGTTCAAAGAGATTTAAATCTCTTTGGATCTTGAGCTTGTCTTCTGGGGTATTGGCTTTTCCTGCCAGCTTAGTGTCATCTGCAAATTTAATGAGTTCCCCTTCTATTCCCTCATCTAAGTCATTTATGAAGATATTGAAGAGAACTGGCCCTAAGACAGAACATTGTGGTATCCCACTGCTTACTTCCCTCCATGTAGACATAGTACCATTAAGGACTTTGTCAGCCAGTTATAAATCCATCTGGTGGTGGTGATGCTATCTATCCCTCATTTTTCTAGATTACCAAGAAGTAGGTTGTGGTGTACTTTGTCAAATGCCTTGCTGAAGTCTTTAAGTGTACTATGTCCACAGCATTTCGCTGGTCTGCTAATTTAGTCACTTTGTCAAAGAATGAAATAAGATTGGTTTGGCATGATCTGTTTTTAACAAACCCATGCTAGCTACTAGTTATAATATTTGTTTCTAGATGTTTACAGACCTGTCCCCCACCCCACCATCAGTATCTTCCCAGGTATTGATGTTAGAATGGTATAAGGTTTCCTGCCTAAGCAGGGGGTTGGACTAGAAGACCTCCAAGGTCCCTTCCAACTCTGTTATTCTATTCTACTTGCATTTACTAAATTATTTTATAGATTATAACCTGCCACAAAGTTTGTGTGGTAGGCTATAGAGGTGGGCTATAAATATTTCAGATATACAAAATAATGATTTTCCCCTCTTTATCTGCTACATGTATAGCCAAAGGGATAAACCTAATTGATTCTGAAAAATAGCTAACATTATTAGTCAGCAACACTTCTGTTTAAAAGAAAGGTATTTAAATAAAAGTGGGATACAAATAAATAAATAAATAAATTCTTATATAAATACTTACGTAAATACTATATTAACAATTAACACAGTGATTATTTCATTTGTCTATCCCAAAAGGCAACCGGATTTACTTTTTTTTAAAGGGATGGACACCCTTCGAATGGTGCAGGAGTATGAACAGGTTTTCAGAAAAATTGCAGACTACAGAAATAATTTACATTTCAGTTTGAGATGTAGAAATCTCCAGTGACTCTAAAACAGGGTCAAACTCAATTTCACTGAGGGCCACACAGGGTTGTGTTTGACCTTGGGGGCTGCTTGGGCATGTCTAGGTGGGTGTGGCCATCTCGACATCACTTGTGTCGAAGGCACCTGTGGTGGTCCAGGTGGGTCTGGGAGGATCCACTTTTGCTAGTAGTTTGTTTTGCTAGCACTCTGCCAGCGAAAATGGAGTTGGGGGGCCAGGTGCACCCCCCTGGACTCCATTTTCAGCTGTGACAGCCTCCTGCAGGCCTCTGCCATCGAAAATGGATGTCAGATCCGTGTATCTGTCATTTCTTCAGTGGAAGAAGAAAATGGGGGGGGGAGGCTGATAAAGAAATCCTTTCTTAATGTAACATGAATATATTTAATCTTATATCGAATTTGTATAGCCCACGCATGATACAATGGAGGGAGAAAAGCCAGATGGCCAGAACTATCACCTCTGAGAGGCACAACCAGGAAATGAGAAGATCATAAAAATTCCACAGTGGGATGTGTCTTGGAAATCTCTTGAATAGTTCGTTCTAAAAAGGGGGTGGGGGGTGGGGAAATTAGGTATGCCCTGGGAAACTGTGAAAAAGATTGTTCCTTAAAAAAAAGGGGTGGGGAGGAATTAAAATAGTGGCTTTTGTTTCACTAAATACACATCGAGATAAGGGAAGGGGTTCTAAACTCCCTTATGTATCCCTGTATGCCTGAGAGACCTCAGACGCTGCTTTGAACTCCTACAGGAATTGTCTCATCTCAATAAAGGATTCCTTTTTGATACGTTTTAATACGTTTTCAGAAGTTCATTCTAGTTGAGTGAATGGGAAAACTTCTGTAGCCTGACAATGGAGCTCGGGGGGCTGCATGCAACCCCTCCCTAGCTCCGTTTTCACTGGTAGAGAGTTGCAGGAGGCCATCACAGCTGAAAATGGAGCTTGGGACGGCCGCACGTGGCTCTCCCAAGCTCCATTTTTGCTGGCAGAAGCACCATGGCCAATCTTTTGCTGTTTCCAGGATGGCCTTACGAGCCAGATCTAAGCACTCTGTGGGTCGGATCCCGCCCACGGGACTTGAGTTTAACACCCCTGCTCTTAAGGAATGCAAATGACTAGCTATCTGCAAGAAGTATAAATCCTTCCATTCCTCACCATCCAGTCAGAGCTTAAGAAGCTTCTTGAATGAGAAAAACTTCAAAGAAAAACAAGAAAATCCAGTTGCCTTGGAATGCTATGACTTACGACTTTTTCACTTTTATGATAGCAATAGCAATAACACTTAGACTTATATATTGCTTCACAGTGCTTTTACAGCCCTCTCTAAGTGGTTTACAGTATCAGTATATTGACCCCAACAATCGGGATCCTCATTTTACTGACCTCAGAAGGATGGAAGGCTGAGTCAACCTTGAGCTTGATGAGATCATTGCATCACCCCCATGGTTATGTGATCAAAATTCAGACACTGGGCAGCTTACTCATATTTATGACAGTTGCAGTGCCCCTGTATCATGATGACTTTTTGTGACCTTCTGACAAACAAAGTCAATGGGGAAGCTAGATTCACTTAACAACCAGGTTACTAATTTAACAACTGCAGTGATTCACTTAACAATTGTGGCAAGAAAGGGCATAAAATGGGGCAAAATTTACTTAACAAATGTTTTGCTTAGCAACACAAATTTTGGGCTTAATTGTGGTTGTAAGTTGAGGACTACCTGCGCTAAAGTTGCTAACTTAAATGAATAACAATTTGAATTCTTTGACATCTTATATTAGACAGTAATAGGAAAGTTGAAACATTTTAAAGGGAGTTGCACTTCTAAAATATCAGACTTATGGCTGAAAGCTGTACTACTTAGAAATTGACTGTTAGCCCTAACCAGGTAGACTAGGCAGGAAACAAGGTCGTATAAACTAATTCTACTTCATTGTAAAGCTGCATTAACAGAAACTTCTAAATCTGAAAGTACAATTTTTTCGCTGTCACCTTTGTATTCCAATAATTTAAGGAGCACACCTCCAGAGCTTCTTACTATACAGCTGTGGGTTATACTCCCTCTTATCTGATTGTTCCCTTTTTTGAAAAACATTTTTGCCTGGTCTCCCAAAGTCATTCCCACATACTATTATACTGACTTAACATCAATTAATATTTGTTTAAGACTAGCAGAAAAGGCATGGTTTTCAATAACTACATTTTGATTCTCTCAAAAACAAATTCAAGAGAAGTGTGCTGTAAACAGATCTATTCTATAAACAGAGCACAATTGATCATTCCCCCACAGCCTTCCTCAGCCAAAATTTCAGCAAGTCAAAATCCCAGCAAGAAAAACGTCTTATTTTTGTTGTTACCAGGAAACAATCTTGCTAGAAAAACAATCCTACAATCCTCTATGTCACCAAACAATCTCTCACCAACCTCTACCTCACTAGGAAACAATTACTTAAAACAAAAAGAAACCACGTGACTTTAAAGAGAAGCCAAGGAGAAACTTTCACCTTCACCTACTAATCTCCATTACCTCATTATGTCAGGATTCCGGCAGTTACCCCAATTAAATCAAGACCTATATCAATGATTAGATAATGATTTCTCTAAAATAATTAATGTATCAATTGATTGGTTTGATAATTGGTTAATTAACTACTAATTACTGATTTATTGATTACTCTAATTACTGATTTATTGATTACTTTAATGGATTGATAGTGATTTACTACTGTATCATTCATTGTCTACTTGATTGATTGTCTAATATCATTCATTGTCTATTTGATGATTGTTTAGTACATCTATAGATTAGTTTAATTAAGAGTAACCAATTCCCGATTTGTTCTCTAACTGATTGATTGGTGACGTCTATTAATTAATTGACTGCCCATCATATTGAATAATTAATGTTATTGATCATATTGAATAGTTAATGTTATTGATTAGAGTGGCAGTGATTACGAACAAATAATTACCAACAAATAATACAGTGGTTATCCATACCAGCAAATAATAGATTTATTAATTCAACTTTAAAAGTCAAATAAGTACTCAATTAAAAAACAAATCCACCATGCCAGCCAAAAACTCCGAACACTCCACTACCAAACAGCAAAAAAAGAAAGATATCACTACCATTGACGACCCAAATTGCAAATGCTTTAACTGTTGTGAAAACATCATCAAAAAAGAAGAATTCATTAAATGCCGTCTATGTGACAATAATGCCCACATTACCTGTTTACAGTTAACCAAACAAGTAGCCAATCTCCTATAAACATCAGCTACATTTCTTTGTCTCTGTCCATCATGTTTACCTTGGCTGGACAAATTAAGTACCCTGTCTGATAGAATGGAAAATACAGAATTATCCATTGAGTCCATAGAAGAACGCATAGTAGCATGATTAGAAACTACTTTACAAACATGTCAAACATCTCTTGAAAAAAAATACAGCACAGATAAGTGAATACCTAAAAGCTCAAAATCATATCTCAATTCTAAAACCACAACCACAAATAAACACCAACCCAGCAAATAATACCAACCCAACAGATAATACCACCTTATTCATCAAAGACGCCATCTTATTCATCAAAGACGCTATTGAACATGAACGTAAATGTCCAAACACTATTTTATTTGGTCTTGATGATATCACTAAGGTTCGCAACATTATAAAAAACTCTAATACAACAAATATCTCCCCTGAAGACATCATTGAAATTTCCAGAGATGGCCCTGTGTACAAGTACAATGACAGCTCAGTTGCCCCACGATTTTCTAGAGTTGTTTGCAAAAATGAGTCCATCAAACGTATATTCATTTGTACAATACTCCATCACTAAGACCAACCTTGACCATAACAAACTTCGCTCACGCCCCGACTTATCATTACTATAATGAATCTGCTCCACAACACAAAATACGTCAAGACAATGGAGAGAATGACATATGCATTGACTATAGTGCTGACTGCATTAAAAAAAAGTCCAGCAACCCACATCCTAACATCCAATCTTTCATCATCTAACCCCCCATCACCCAAAACTAGGCACGCACGCCCCTAACTTCAATACCAACTACTACTGACCTCAAATGCAAGCTACTTTATGCAAGAAGCCTCATAAATAAAATACATGAATTCCTCCTCTTACTAAATACAGCTAAATTCGATATTATATTTGTCTGTGAAACATGGTTGAATGCATCACTCCCTGACTCCATTACCACAGTAAGAGATCATGTTTACAGATCCGATTGCGAAATCGGCACAGGAGGTGGTGTTGCTATCTACTAAAAAAAGTCCCTACATCTAAAAAATATTCAAGTTAACCAGGAGCTTGCTATCCCTGAGAAAATCATTTGTGAAGTGTCCTTAAATACCACAATTCACTTCTTACTATGTTACAGAGCTCCTGATTATGACATCATACATGCAAACAAGTTAACTTCACTACTAACATGGACAACCTCCTGCCCACATACTCTTAACTTTCTTGGTGAGCTCAATCTACCTCTCATTAATTAGAGTCAAAACAAATGTACAACTGAACCCATACATGAAACCCTGTACATTGCTGTAACTAACCTGGGACTTGAACAATTAGTATCAAACAGCACTAGACTCAACAACTGTCTCAATCTCATCTTCTCAACAGTTTATATTCAATTTATAGACTACAAATAAAATAATCCTTTTCTAACACTGATCACAGCATGATTGACTGTCTCAACATACATCCTCATAAAAATCATCATAATGACGGGATTCCCAATTATAACTTCAAAAAAGCCAACGATGATCTCATGGACAATGACCTCTCATCTCTTGATTGGCAAATTCTAGTTACTGGCTGCAATACTGCCAAAGATTTTTTACTTGAAGTCAAAAGAGTCATCAAACTATACGTATACATATACTAATAACCCCCAAAACCAGAAAAAACAAATTACCCATAACAATAAGGAAGCTCCAATTCAAAAAGAAGTATCTTTGGTGAAAAAACAAAACTGGTGACGTAGCCAACTTTAAAAGCTGCTACAAAAACCTATGTCACCAGATAAAGACTGAATGCAACAATTATCACATCAAACAAGAGGAAAGCTTCTGCACACAAAATCCACCTGTGCCTTCTATAATTTTGTAAACAATAAACTTGAGATCCCGTACCCGTACGAATCGAGCAGTCAGCACAGGCCGCTGATGGCGAAGATCAGGATCAGCAAGCCCAAGACCAAGATTGACAAAAAGAATGCAGACCAGCCACGAATCAAGTGGTGGAACCAGAAGAAGATGGCGAGACCCCTCATCAAACCGGAGCAGTTCCTGCAGATGGTCGACGGGCCACAGGAAGCGTGGTCCATGCTGAAGAGCACTGTTCACACTGCCGGCTGCCAACAGCTTGGTTGTACCAAGCCAGGACGGAGACGCATCGAACGAGATACATGGCTCTGGACACCGGAAGTACAAGATGCCGTGCACCTGAAGAAACGGCTCTACAAGGCCTTTCTTCAGGACAAGACCAGCGAGAAGCTCTGCGAGTACAAGGCGGCCAAAAAGGCAGCCAAGAAAGCAGTAGCGACAGCCAGAAGCTCCCACTACGACGACATCTACGAGAAGCTGAACACGCGAGAAGGCGAGAATGAGATCTACCGCCTAGCCAAAAGCAGACACAGGAAGACCCTGGACATTGACCAGTTTCATGGGATCAACGCGAAAGGGGAAATTTGATCGTCAACCCCAGAGACGCTGCCGAGAGGTGGCGGCAATACTTGAGAAGATCTCCACCGAGGAGTTCCCACACCACGAACCCCGTGAGGTGACCCCGTCGAAGGCCCAGTCTCAGGCATTCACGCCAGCGAGGTCACCGACGCCATCAAGGCCATGAAAAGCGGTAAGGCAACAGGACCAGACGACATCCCTGCCGACTTCTGGAAAAAGGCACTACCGGGCTCGGCATTGTGGCTGTGCGAGCTGTTCAACAACATCGTCTCCACGGGAATAGTGCCACACGACTGGTACCGCAGCACCACTGTTCCGATCTGGAAGGGAAAGGGCAGCCCAGCGGACTGCTCCAACTACAGACCGGTCAGGTTACTGTCACACACTATGAAGATCTTCGAACGCATCCTCGATAAGCGCATTCGGGACATCGTCGACATCAGCGTCAACCAGGCCGGATTCATCAAGAACTGAGGCACCACCGATGCCATCTTCGGTGTGCGGATGCTGATGGGAGGCTCACAGAGAGAAGAAAATCCCGCTCCACACCGCCTTCTTGGACTTGGAAAAGGCCTTGACCGAGTCCCGCACGATCTCATCTGGTACGCACTGCAGATCACGGCGTGCCCGAGCTACTCGTACAATGGGTCCAACTCCTATACAGATGTCACAAAGCCGTGTAAAAGCGGCAGCTGGGATTTCAGAGGAGTTCAATATCACCGTCGGCGTACACCAGGGCTCTGCTCTCTCACCACTGCTGTTCATTCTGGTGATGGACACAATTACACACGACCTGCACACGCCCGCCCCATGGACGCTGCTCTACGCCGATGATGTGTTCCTGGCCAACCTGCGCAAGGCTGAACTCGAGCACCTAGTCCAACAGTGGCACGACCGCCTCGAGCAGTTCGGGCCCGGTTGAACCTAAAGAAGACCGAATACCTGACCACTGACAACGAAGCGACAGGCTCCATCCACGTGAACGGGCAGGAGCTACCGCGCGCCTCCACCTTCAAGTACCTGGGAACTACTCTTGGGGAAGAAGGCCTACTACAAACTGAGGTGGCAGCCAGGATCAACGCAGCGTGGGGCAAATGGAAGTCCGTCACGGGCGTCCTCTGTGACAAGAAGATGCCGATGCGCCTGAAGGCGAAAATCTATAACTCTGTGGTGCGCCCGTGGCCATATACGGCACAGAGTGCTGGCCGACGCACCAAAGAAGTCGAAAGCAGACTCCAGACAATGGAGATGCGAATGCTCCGATGGTCGGTAGGCCTCACCCTACTCGATCGCGTCAGGAATGAAGAAGTGCGCAGACGGTTCAACGTCGTGCCCATCCCCATGGTCATGAGGCAGTCCCGGCTACGATGGTTGGCCATGTGAGTCGCGCAAGGAAGAATCCATCATCAAATCTGCGATGAAGGTGATTGTCGGAGGAGCGAGACCGCGTGGTAGACCTAAGCAACGCTGGATGGACACGATCAAGGCCGATCTAGAGATCGCGAAGGCAGACCCGACATACGTGGCAGACAGAGAGGCGTGGAAGCAGTACTCAAGGACATTAGCGGACCTCGCCAGAGCGCGAGACAAACGCTGAAGAAAAAGAAAGAAAGAAAGAATAAACTTGAGATCCATCCCACCCCTAATAGGACCTAACGGTAATGACTGTAATGATGAAACCATTAAAGCCAACCTTTTTAACGCATTCTTCAGTTCAGTCTTTGTAAATGCCCAATAATTCATAGTAGAACCACAGACAATTACAATGATCTAATACATATCGATTTCACAGAAGCACTACACAATCTAAAACCATCTCTGTCTATTGGACCTGACAGACTATGTGCCTACTTCCTAAAAAAGCAGAACCTCTAAGCATAATCTTTGAAAAATCTTTCATGACCAGCTCCTTGCCCAACCTATGGTCAATAGCCATGGTCATCCCCATCTTCAGAAAGGGAGACCCCAGCCTTGCTGAAAATTGCAGACTAATCTCCTTATGCTGCATCACCTGCAAAGTTGTTCAGACCCAAGCCTTGTTCAAATTAAACAAACACAAACTGTATAAAAGCAAACCTTTTTTTAATGCAGTGCTGGGAATTCTTTGCATTCCCAGCCAAGAGTCATTTAAACCTAATTGTCCAAGATAAAAGCAAGTCCTTTCAATCTTGTAAAAGGATGCCAAGAACAGATATCTAATTACTGATAAATATCAACGGACAGAAGTTTCAAAAACAAACCAGAGTTCTCAGGGCTTCAAAGAGGAGTCTAAAGAACTTCTTTGCTTCCTGCAAAGAGCACATTCCCGAGGGCTGGTTTTTATCCCTTATGGGAGGGGCAATCACCTTCCAACCTTACTCCCAAGTCGCCCTTGCTGCTTCAGCTGCTTTTTCCTTTGAAAGTGGTGTCCCCCAAGGCAGCGTTCTAGGACCAACTCTCTTTATACTCTACATAAATGACCTTTGTAATCATATTAAAAGCAACTGCATTCTTTTCGTGGATAATGTAAAACTATTCAACACCACTGGCAATGCTGCTACACTTCAAAAAGACTGTATGTATCAGAATGGTCAAACAAGTGGCAACTTCAAATCTCAACAAACAAATGCTCTGTCTTACATATTGGCAAGAAAAATCAGAAAATAAAATACAAGCTGGACGGACCAGACCTTGTAGACAACTCTCACTCTGTCAAGGACCTTGGAGTTCTCATCTCTGATGATCTAAGTGCTAGAGCCCACTGTAACAACATTGCCAAAAAGGCATTAAGAGATGTTAACCTAATCCTGTGAAGCTTTTTCTCCGGTAATATTGTACTATTAACTAGAGCATACAAAACATTTGCTAGACCAATTCTTAAATACAGCTCATCTGTCTGGAATCCGCATTGCATATCGGACATTAATACAATTGAGAGAGTCCAGAAATATTTCATGAGAAGAGTCCTCTACTCGCAACAGAATACCCTTTGCCTCCAGACTTGAAATTTTAGGCGTAGATAACTTAGAACTACGCCGCCTTCGGTCCGACCTAAGCGTAGTACATAAAATTATCCATTGCAATGTCCTACTCGTCAATGACTACTTCAGCTTCAACCTCAACAATCCACGAGCATACAATAGATACAAACTCAGGGCAAACTACACAAAACTCGATTGCAGGAAATACGACTTCAGCAACAGAGTGGTCAGTGCCTGGAATACTCTACCTGAATCTATGGTTTCTTCGACTAACCCAACCTCAGACTGTCTACTGTTGACCTCACCCCATTCCTAAGAGATCTGTAAGGGGCATGAATAAGCACACCAACGTGCCTACAGTCCCTGTCTTAATATTCCCTTTTATTTGTATTAATAATCATGTTTATACTTATATATATTATCAAATGCATGCTTGACAAAATAAATAAATAAAATAATTAATGAAAACTATCTGGAAGTTGTACTTAATAGGCTACTAGCTGGGATCATTCATGGAAATATTTCTCATTGTGGTTAAAGAGCAACTTTGGTTTCTACTTCATTTCTGGCATGAATTGTTCTTGCTATAATGTTTCACTTATTTTGGAAAACATCTTTTTGTACAGCTAGTCTTGACTTGTGACCAAAATTGAGTCTGGAATTATAGTAGTAAATCATTACCATCAAAGGCAAGGCATTATGTGATCGAACCCAACATTTTGCAGTGGTTGTTAACTGAACACCATGGTTAAGGAAATGAAATTATCATAAAGCAAATGGGGTTGTTAAGCAAATCCATTTTACCCATAATTTGCCAGAAACTAGAAGCAAACACTGGAAATTGGCACAACATATCAAAACGCCACTTCGGGACACTGCAAATAGCTGTAAAGGTAAGCCAGTTGCACTCAAAATTCCATCAGATGATCCTGCTCTCTGTGTGTGTGTGTGCAGCTTTTGTAACTTCAAACTTCAAAATCAGGTGGTAAGTAGTTTTTGGAAGGGCCTATTGTAACTTCAAATGGTTGCTAAGCAACCAGTCATAAGTTGAGGATTACCTGTAATTTTCAGCCTCTCCTCCCCAGTCACTTGTTGTGATTGTTAGAAGAATTGTATTTTATTGTGTTTAATGCTATTCTATTGTGATTGTTAATCTTTCTGCAAATTATTTAAGATATAAAAATAAATATATTTTTTATTTATTGGTATCCCACCTTCATTGGTTTTTTTTTACAAATAGCTCAGAGCAGCAAATATATCCATCAAACCTTCCTCCTCCTACTTTGCCCACAATAACCCTGTAGGTGGGTTGGGCTGAGAGCGAATGATTTTCCAAAGCCATTCACCTGGCTTTCATGTCTCAGGTTGGAATTCAAGGTCTCCACTTTCTACCCTAGCCCCTTCAACACTAGACCAAACTGGCTCTAAAATAAATTTATAAATAAAATAAATACATTTCTGTTCCTTTCTGTACCTTAAATAATAAATATGAATCTAGTAAGAAGTGTAAAAAACATACTCATTGTGCCTTTTCCTGAATTTATATACCAATAGATTTTCATCTGTGCTATCTTTCTTCACCAGTACTAGCATCTTTCTCTGTGCTTGCTCAAGTTTGATATATCAAAGTCTAGAGACATCTGAATATGTATTCTGGTCATTTTGTTTTGTTTTATGCTATCTGACACTAAGTAAATATGTTTTTCTGTATTTTTACAATAATATTTCTTACTTGTTCAAGCCTTTTCCAGATCTTTTGGCTTTTTCTTTTAAGTATATCAGGTGAATATCAAATCACATAGATCTGGTATAAAAGTAAGGAAGCTGAACTAGTATCAGGAAGACTCACTTATGGAAGTTAATTGAGTTTTCTTGAGACAGTCACTAACCTTCAGCTTTGGGAAGGAAGAGAAAGTATAATGTATGTTGTCTTGAGTTCCTTGGAGAAAAAATGTAATCTAAAACTACACAAGAGTAACAAGAGCAACCATGACAATGTAACTGTGAAAAAGATAATCTTTTGCTACCTTATATATAAGTGTTAATAGGTTTTGCATAATGTTTGAAGACATTTGTTAAAACTGAGATTCACACCATCAAATTATAGAAGGTCATGATAAAGCATTTCATAGTTTACATTTCGACCTTTGAAAGAACATGGGTCCCAGGGTGGGACATACTTCTTGAATTCCAAATGTTTCAATGAGTCAGGTGGTATGGAAAAATGTAAAATAGCTAGCAGTACATAGTTACAATTGGTTCATGTACTCTTTATTTCATTTAATGAAGAAATATAGTATCACTCCATTCTCTAGGAACAAGGAGAGTGTACTTATTACTTCAGAAATGTTTATCTACAAATTTAATGGTTTAATTGATCAAAGTTCATTATGTTTTTTAAAGTCAGACAACAGGTCTTTAAAAACCATCCCTTTATTTATGTAAACGTAATTAGAATTAGAATTCTTTATTGGCCAAATGTGATTGGACACACAAGGAATTTGTCTTGATGCAAATGCTTTCAGTATACATAAAAGAAAAGATTCAAGAATCAAGAGTCAAGAATCATAAGGTACGACACTTAATAATAGTCATAGGATACAATAAGCAATCAAATCATACTAGGAAATAGTCAATATAAATTGTAAGGATACAAGCAACAAAGTTACAGTCATACAGTCCAGGTGGGAGGGGATGGGTGATAAGGAGTGATGAGAAGATTAATAATAATAGTAGTGCAGACTTTGTAAATAGTTGGACAGTATTGAGGGAATTATTTGTTTAGCAGAGTGATGTCCTTGTGTCTAGTTGTTCTGGTGTGCAGTGCTATATAGCGTCATTTTGAGGGAAGAGGTTGAAACAGTTTATGTCAAGATTTGAGGGGTCTGTAAATATATTTTCACAGCCCTTTTTTTGACTCGTGCAGTATACAGGTCCTCAATTGAAGGCAGGTTGGTAGTAATTGTTTTTTCTGCAGTCCTAATTATCCTCTGAAGTCTGTGTCTGTCCTGTTGGGTTGCAGAACCAAACCTGACAGTTATAGAGGTACAGATGATAGACTCAACAATTCCTCTGTAGAACTGGATCAGCAGCTCCTTGGACAGTTTGAGCTTTCTGAGTTGGCGCAGAAAGAACATTCTTTGTTGTGCTTTTTTGATGATTTTTTGATGTTAGGTGTCCATTTTAGGTCATGTGATATAGTAGAACCTAGAAATTTGAAGGTCTCTACTGTTGATACTGTGTTGTCTAGTATTGTAAGAGGTAGTAGTAAAATCTACCACCATTTCAATGGTTTTTGAGTGTGTTCAGTTACAGATTGTTCCGGTTACACCACAAGGTAAGTTGTACAACCTCCTGTCTGTATGCAGATTCGTCATTGTCTCGAATGAGACCAATCACTATTGTGTCATCTGCAAACTTCAGTATTTTAACAGATGGATCGTTTGAGATGCAGTCATTGGTATATAGGGAGAAGAGAAGTGGAGAAAGCATACAGCTTTGGGGGGGGGGCTGTGCTAATTGTGCAGGTATTGAATGTGATTCTGCCTAGCTTCACCTGCTGCTTCCTGTCTGTTAGGAAATTTATGATCCATTTAAAATGTGTTCAGGTACCACTAGCTGGTTTAATTTAGTTAGAAGAATTCTGGAATGGTGGTATTGGATGCTGAACTGAAGTCTACAAAGATGATCCTTGCTTAGGTATTTGGAGATTCAAGGTGTTGTAGGATGTAATGCAGAGCCATGTTAACAGCATCATCTGTCAATCTATTTGCTTGGTATGCAAACTGCATGGGATCTAACAGTGGATCCGTGATGGTTTTCAGGTGGGACAGCATAAGCCTTTCAAAGATTTTTATAACTACAGATGTTAGAGCAACAGGTCTGTAGTCATTCAGTTCTTTGATGGAGGGCTTCTTTGGCACTGGGATGATGGTAGAGCATTTGAAGCAGGAAGGAACATAGCACATCTCTAGTGAAGATTCGGGTGAAGATGGGGGCCAATTGATCAGCACAGACTTTTAAGCAAGAAGGAGTTATTTTGTCTGGTCCTGGTGCTTTTCCTGGCTTTTGTCTGTGAAATAGATCTTGCACTTCTTTTTGTGTGATCACCAGAGGTTGTGGACCCAATGGATTGGGGCCAGTTGTAGGAGGCATGGCTGTTGTTGGTGTGTTTGAGAGGGGATTGTGGAGATAAGTGGCTGTAGTTTCCTTTCAAACCTGCAGTAAAACACATTCAGGTCATCTGCTAGTTTTTGATTTCCTTCTGCCTGGGAAGGAGGTTTGCTGTAGCTGGTGATGTTTTTAAGAGTTTTCACATGTTTGCTGGTTCATTTGTTGAGCACTGATTCCTTAACAGAGCAGCTTCTTTTTGCTGCTCTGATCTCTCTTGCTAATATGTTTCTGGCCTGATTGTATAGCATTCTGTCACCTTTTCTGTAGGCTTCCTCTTTGGAATGACGTAGCTGCTTAAGTTTAGCTGTGAACCAAGGTTTATTGTTACTATATATTTGCAGGTTCCTTGTTGGTACACATAAGTCTTTGCAGAAGCTGACATATGATGTTACAATATCTGTGAGCTGGTCTAGGTCTGCGGAGGTATCTTCAAAAACATTCCAATCAACTCATCAGTCCAAGTCCTCACTGATTTAATTGTTGGTTTTATGGTTTTAAGTCTTGGTCTGTAGGCAAGTACAAGGTAAATCATGCAGTGATCAGAGTGTCCCACAGCTGCTCATGGTAAAGACCTATAAGCATCTTTTACTGTTGTGCAGCAGTGGTCTAAAGTATTTTTGCCTCTGGTGGGACAATTTACATGCTGGAAATATTTTGGGAGCTCTTTCCTTAAATTTGCTTGATTGAAATCTCCTAAAATGATGGGAAGGGAATCTGGGTGTTTGGCTTCAGCCTCCATAATTTGATCAGCTAGAGTTTGTTTACACAAGCTTGTGGAGGAACATACACAGCTATTAGGAGAAATGAGGAGAACTCAGTGGAGAATAAAATGGCTTGCATTTGATGTCTACGTTTTCATCACAGAACTTATATATTATACTTATATCCTGACACCAGCTGTTGATGATATATAAACATAATCCTCCTCCCTTTGTTTTACCTGATGTCTCTTCTGTCTGATCTAAATATCTGAAATCCTGGGATGTATATGCTGTTGTCATGAATTTCTGCATTAAGCCAGGTTTCAGTAAAACAACTGCTGAATTGTAGAAATCAGAATTACCTCTATTAAAAGATGAATTTCATCCATCTTGTTAGCAAGTGAGCGTAAATTAGAAAGATTGAAGGGAGGGGGGTCCCCCCCCATTCCTTAGTCTATTTAAAATTCCCACTCGTTTACCTCATCTCCTTTAGATTTAAGTTTAGATATATTAGATTGTGTGGTGCTAGAACAGATTTTTACTTAGTTTCATACTTCTTTTCCGGTGCATTCACTGATGCATATGTCTGCATAGTTCATTCTCCCATACTGATGCACATATGCAGTCTTTGTTCAATTTAAGTAGCAAAGCTACTTGATTGTTCTCTACCTGCTTAAACCCTTTCTTTCCTGAAAGATTATAGTCTGCTTGATGGGATATTTTGGAACCACATGGGAAGTGGTATTGGAAATTGCAAATCCATATTTTCAGAGAAATCTCCATTGGTTCAAAAACCACACATGAATACAGTATGTCCTATTTGCAGGAAGACTGGATCTAACCAATATATCATCTTTCAAGATATAATGCTACCTTATACCAACTGATCAAATAGACTCCACTCCATGAATTTATTGCATAAGTTCAATAATTTTTAATGTGTTTTAAGGCATTCAGTTAGCATAGTATTCGTACTCTTCTGGTACATAACACATGTCAAAAAGCATGGACAAAATGTTGTTTTGAAAGTTATAGAATAATTGCGGACAAGAGAAATGGACTTGATTCATAATGTCTCTATAACATTATGTAATACAATTATTTTTACATTGTCCATATTATATGCATTCAGGCTTAGGTGTATAAAATGTAAATATCATATTTTTAGGTGTATAAGATGCACTCCCCTCCACAAAAGTGGTTGGAAATGTCTGTGTGTCTTATACAGCTAATGTTGCCGAAGCCCTGCCCACCCACCAGCCCGCACCCTTCAGCCTCTGCCTCCAGCAATTTGCCTCCTTGCAGCAAACAGCAAATAGCCTGGTCAGCTTCAGCACAGCCTGATTAGCACAAGAAGTTGATTGTCGGTTGGATCAGCCTCCCAAGGGTCAGGTGTTTCAGGCTGCAGGGATTGCCATTGCCTATTGCCGCCTCTGTGCACCCCATTTTTGGCCTCTGCATCCTGTTTTCAGCCTCCACATGCCCCATTTTCGGCCTTCATGCATCCCAGTTTCAGCCTGTTCCGGGTGGCGGGGATTGGAACGGGCGGAAAATGGAGCGCATAGAGGCCAAAAATGGATGTGGAGGCCGAAAATGGGGTGCACAGAGCGGCAATAGGCGATGGCAATCCTTGCAGCCTAAAACAGCTGATCATCAGGATGCCGATCCAACTGACAATCAGCTGCTTGTGCTAATCATGCTGTGCTGAAGTTGACCAGGCTGTTTGCTGCAAGGAGGCAAATTGCTGTGAGGCAGAGACAGATTTTTTTTCTTGTTGTCCTCCCCAAAAGTCTTATACTTCGGAGCGTCTTATACTCCGAAAAATAAGGTAAATGCTATTATTTATAACATGCATTCTTGTAACAGTTTTTTGTTTCTGCTATGTAGTATAAATATGG
>NC_142013.1:66876993-66969493 GCF_049901735.1 Notechis scutatus | reverse complement strand
TCTACTTCTGCCCTATATGCTGTCTCATCCTCTCCGAAGATGAGACCAATCACGGTCGTGTCATCCGCAAACTTTATGATGGTGTTTGTTGCATGGCTTAGTGAGCAGTCAGATGTGTACAAGGCATATAGCAGGGGGCTTAAGACACAACCCTGGGGGGAACCAGTACTGAGTGTAATAGTGGAAGAAATATGTAGGTAGTCCTCATTTAGCAACCACAATTGGGACTGGTAATTCCATTGCTAAGCACTATAGTTACTAATCAAAATCATGCAACTGTGATGGACTTACATCACTTCCCATTCAGTTATTAAGTGGGTCAATATGATTGTTAAGCGAAACATCATGGCACCACAACTTGCAATTTCACTTGTGTGTTCTTCCTTAACTCTGTTTTAGAGAAGATACACAAATGACAATCACATGATCATGGGATGCTGTGATGGCCATATATGTGAGGTTTGGTTGCAAAGCAGGAGTTTTTTACGCTGTCATATGTTTGAACAGTCACTAAATGAGGCAGTTGGAAAGTGAAGACTACCTGCAAGTTAATTTTTATGATGTATTTTATGATTATATCCTGACACATTTGAAGAAGTATGTTTTCTCCAAATGATTCTGTGTACCAAAGTAGATTGAGCAAAAAAAAATTAAGGTTCTAAATCTAAGTTATAAAACTTTAATCCTAAAGTTTAATTTTTGAATTGTTAGAATTGGTATAGTTTATGAATAATTAATCTAGAAGCATAAGGTATATAGATCATCAGTTTTAAAATAATAGGGAGTTTTCCTCACTCCCAAATGAATGAAAGAATGGAATGGAATGGAATAGGATAGGATAGGATAGGATAGGATAGGATAGGATAGGATAGGATAGGATAGGATAGGATAGAATAGAATAACAGTATTGGAAGGGACCTTGGATGTCTTCTAGTCCAACTCCCTACCTAGGCAGGAAACCCTACTTCACTTCAGACAAATGGTTATCCAACATCTTTTTAAAAACTTCCAGTGTTGGAGCAGTCACAACTTCTGGAGGCAAGTTGTCACACTGATTAATTGCTCTGTCAGGAAATTTATCCTTAGTTTTAAGTCCTTCAGGTGCTTTGGAGAATAGCTTGACTCCCTCTTCTTTGTGGCAGCCCCTGAGATATTGGAACCCTGCTATCATGACTCCCCTAGTCCTTCTTTTCATTAAACTAGACATACCCAGTTCTTGCAACCGTTCTTCATATGTTTTAGCCTCCAGTCCCCTAATCATTGTTGCTTTTCTCTGCACTCTTTCTAGAGTCTGAACATGTTTTTTACATCATGGTGACCAAAACTGAATGCAGTATTCCAAGTGTAGCCTTACCAAAGCATTATAAAGTGGTATTAACACTCCACGTGATCTTGATTCTATCCCTCTGTTTATGCAGCCTAGAACTGTGTTGGCTTTTTTGGCAGTTGTTGCACACTGCTGGCTCATATTTAAATGGTTGTCCACTAGGACTCCGAGATCCCTCTCACAGTTACTACTATTGAGCAAGGTATACTGTACCTGTGCATTTGATTTTTCTTGCCTAAATGTAGAACCTTACTTTTTTCACCATTGAATTTCATTTTGTTAGATAGCAACCAATGTTCAAGTCTGTCAAGATCTTTCTGTATCTTAAGCCTATCTTCTGGAGGGTTGGCTATTCCTGCCAGCTTGGTATCATCTGCAAATTTGATGAGTTCCCCATCTATCCCCTTGTCCAAGTCATTGATGAAGATGTTGAAGACTACTGGGCCTAAAACAGAGCCTTGGGGTACTCCACTGCATACTTCCCTCCATGTAGATACAGTTCCATTGAGGACTACACATTGAGTGCAGTTGGTCAGCCAGTTAGGAATCCATCTGGTGGTGATGCTGTCTAACCCACATTTTTCTACTTTATCTAGTAGTAGGTTATGGTCTACTTTATCAAATGCCATACTGAAGTCCAAGTAAATTATATCGAAAGCATTCCTCTGGTTAACTAATTTTGTCACTTTGTCAAAGAATGCAATAAGATTAGTCTGGCATGATCTGTTTTTAACAAACCCATGCTGGCTTTTGGTTATTACTTTGTTTGCTTCTAGGTGTTCGCTGATTGTCTTTTCCAGAATCTTTCCTGGTACTGAGGTCAGGCTGATAGGTCTGTAGTTTCCTGGAACTAATTTCCCCCCTTTTTTGAAGATGGGAACTACATCAGGTCTTTTCCAGTCCTTTGGCAGTTCTCCGGTGCTCTAGGATCTTTGAAAGATATAGTTCAGTGGTTCGTCTGCTGTATGCTAGCTGTATCTAAAATAATGTATACTAAATAAACAAATAAATCAATATGATATAGTCTCTTGACTACTAGATAACCTTGCTACAAGACTGTGCTAGTGAGACAGCCTCAGTATACATGTCCTCTTTGACTCTTGGAACTTGTACAGTAGAAAGTATCTTGCTGTAGACATAGTAGGCCAAAGAGATGAACTCTTATGGAACTAGTTAACTAAAGGCTAGGCACAAATTAAGTTATCAAAGCAACTTTGATAATTTACATCTGCAGCCACTGGAAATTAACCTTTGTAGGATAAAAAACAAATTATGCTTTACACAAAACTTGCCTTAGAAGTTTCATAGTTCCATCATTTAGCAATGACTTGGATTAGGAGATTGGGTGAGAGAAAAATATATTTTACATTATCTGTTGTCTTTCAGTCTGAGTTGCGATCTGTAACTAAAAAAAGAATTTGTGTAATTATGGATGATAACTTTGTTAAAATATCAATCCACCATTGATTTAGTGGCAACTGTACAAAAAGACAGTTTCCATAGTTTGGGTCATTAGGAAACTAATTCTCATTGTATCTAAGAAAGGAAAAGGAATTTCATTGAGCTGATTTTACTTAAATTCTTTAAACAATTAGATGTAAGAGTACTCCATAAAAGATAGATTCCTGGAAGGACATAGAGGTTTGATCTGAATTCCAAACACACCTCCTATTTGAAAATTTGAGCACTTTAGAATTTTTGCAGTAGGGACACTTAAATTATAATAGAATAATAATTGTATTGTCATTTAATGTACAGTGGAACCTTGGGTCGCGACCGTAATTTGTTCCAGGACTACGGTCGCAACCTGATTTGGTCGTGACCAGAAGCACGATCATCTGCGCATGCACGGACCAAAAACCGAAAAAGGCCCCAAAGGGGAAATTGCTGCGGCAATTTTCAGGTTTGTTTGGTTGCCACCTGAAGATCTGTTCACAAACAGAAGCAAAACAGAAGCAAAAATTCTGGTTGTCACCCAATTTGGTCACAAACAGAAGCGTTCGTGACCCAAGGTTCCACTGTACACTAATCAGCATACATTAAAATGAAATTTAGTTGCATACAGCTCTCAAAGTGTCACCACCTCCAATATATACATTACATAAACATGACATAATAAATACATGCATACAAAATTATGCATATGCTCACATATATGACACAGAGAAACAACACAGTCTAGTTTGGATGTATACATGTACATGGCAAGTAAAATGAATCTTGAGAGTTTACCTGACAGATGGCATGGAGAACAAAGCTTTTTACAGAATCTGATAGTCCTGCTAGAAATACTTTGAAAACTACTCCCAGAGAGGAGCAACAGAAACAGTCCATAAAGTGGGTGTGTGGTGTCTCCAATAATGCTTTGAGCTCTAAGCACATAGTGCTTATAAACAGTAACCTGAATAACAATAAGCTAACTTATAATCTTCTCGGCTGTCCTTACCACTCTGTGTATGAACTTTCTATCTGAGGCACTGCTGCCAACAAACCAAACAGTGACGCAGTTCTATAAAAATTGGCCAGGACAGAAGGAGAAAGATGTGCTCTCCACATCTAGCACAGGAAATGCAGATGCTGGTTTGCATGCTTCACTAAGGATGCCGTGTGGAAAGATCAATTCAGATTGTTAGTTATCTGCACCCCATACTGTTGACCACCTCTACAACTGCATCCTTGATACTGAATGGAGTATGACTATGCCAGCTCTTTCTAAAATCTACAATGATCTCTTTTGTTTTATTAACTTTTAGAACCAGATTACTTTTATCGCACCAGTCCACCAGACTCTTTACCTCTTCCCTATAAGCATCTTCATTGTTGTCCTGGATAAGACCCACCACTGTTATATCATCTACATACTTCACAATATGATTCATAGCAGATTTGCTATGAATACATAGGCCCTCTCAAAGCTGCCAGTTTGTGACACTATTTACAATGCACTGTCAAAATTGTAAAAATGATTCAACTAACTATTTTGGCTTATCTCTGATCTAAAACTTCGTTGAGATTTTCCTAAGAATGTTTTTTAGCTTGTAGAATGATTTTTCAGTTATAAATGCATAATCCTCTCTCTTCTACAACTAGTCCCCTGTTAAAATCTTGTATTTCTGCAGTACTTGATAATATAGATCATAGTATTAATATATGTTAAAGGGAACCCTCTGCTTATTCAGAAATATTTGCCAAACCCCCAAATTTAAATTTATTGGGAAAATAAGTTGTACAAAATGTATTTCTGCATCTCATCTCACAGATTTTTCCAGGACTTTATATTAACATATTTCTGTTCGGTGTTTTCTTAGAGTTGCTTTTGAGTTAATGCTTTATCTTGCAATCAATATTCTTTCATTAGATTTGGTCCCATAATTGTTAAGAACAAGCTGTAGATACTGAAATTATCTCTTTCAGCTTTCTTTTAAGAGTCCCGTGATGTATATATTTTACTGTATAGTTAGTGTATATCTTTTGATTCCTTAATTTTTGTTTTATTAAGCACATAAGTATTTAACTTAATTAAGCTTTACAGTAAGTTCTCTTTTACTGCTTTTTGTTTATTCACACACACAACCATTCAGTAATAATTTCAACATGACTTCTTTCTCCCACTTCTTTCTCCAAGCATGTTTCATGATTGCAATTGGCATAATTGTCATTGCTCAAATATTTCTTGAGACCATGCTGCCAATGTGTTAGTGGAAAGAAGTTATAAAACTGATTGATCATTTTAAAAATTCTGAAATGTAGTAATGGCAATAGCACTTAGATTTATATACCGCTTCACAGTGCTTTATGGCCCTCTCTAAGCAGTTTACAGCATCAGCATATTGCCCCCAACAATCTGGATCCTTGGAAGGATGGAAGTCTGAGTCAACCTTGAGCCAGTGAGAATTGAACTGCTGGCAGCTGTCAATCAGCAGCAGTAGTTAAAATTCGGCAATAGTAACTACATTCTAACCACTGTGCCACCAGTGACAATAAAGAAGCCATCTAATATTAAAAATGAGCTTTTTGAGAAATTATGCAGCAAAGCAGTCCCTGCTACTGAGAATCATTATCAACACCTGGAAGCATCATGGAAAAGATAATAAAAAATAGATCTGCAAACAACTAAAAGCAAATAAAGTTATAACTAGTAGCCAGCACAGGTTTGTTAAAAACAGATCATGCCAAGCCAATCTTATTTCATTCTTTGATAAAGTCACTAAATTAGTACACCAGCTGTAAGATCCTGCCTCTCCAGTCTTCTCAAGAAAGCAGAACTCTTGAAACAATTAACATTTCAAAACAAACTTTTATTGGAAGACAGTGATAGGAGAGAAAGCGTAGGCAGGATCTGAAGTCTCCCACTCAAAGCATTAGATTAAACCTCTAGAAGCAAAGGCTGTCCCAGTCTCCAGTTCAACATAGAGCCAATCCCAAGGTGTGAAGATGTTTTTAGAACCTCAGGCAGAGAAGATGATAACTGTCATCTCCCAGTCACTTTGGTTTCACTTTCTCCGGTGTTGAGATAACACAGATGGCTCAAAACACATTCCTTTTTTCCTCCCTAAGATGACCTGAGGCACATAAGGGTGATATGATAGCAGTATTTCAGTATTTGAGGGGCTATCACAAAGAAGAGGGGATCAAATTAATATCCAAAGCACCAGAGGACAGGACAAGAAACAAAGAAGCAATAGGCATTGGTGATCCCTGCAGCCTGAAACAACTGATCGTCGGGAGTCTGATTCAACCGACAATCAGCTGCTATCAAGCCCGAAATTGACATATGTATAGCCATTTTATTTAGCCTTATAATATATTCATTTTCTTTCTCTTTGCTGGTTATGGGGGGAAGGGTTTCAGGCTTGCCACATTTCTAAGGGGGGAAAAGTGTAGATAGAGTTGTTTAGGCTAGGTGGTGTTTCTTCCCGTGGGAACACGAGCTGTCCCTGCTGAGGCCTTGAGGTGGAGATTGATAACACCAGGTAACGTTGATTGGAGAATGTAACTTTTAGGGGCTGTTTCTAACTTCCAATATTATGTGGTGTAATTCTGGGTTGTCAGATCCGGAAATACAGCAGACTTTGCCAATTTTATGTTTTCTTAAATAAAAGAAATTGTTTTGGAAGATGGACTTTTCTTTTTAAATGGATTTCATCACTTGGAAACCTGACATTATTCCGGCTCTCCAAAAAACCATAATCTCTAACAGGGATTACTATTCAGGGTCCTGAGCCTTGGCTGTTTACCTGGAGCATTGGGAAACAGCAAAGACTCAGATGGCAGAAGGACCCAGGGGTACCGGAACGTGAGTGCAAGTTCTGCAGAGGCCCTTGTGTTAAGTTGCTGGTCCAGCAGCAGGCCTCCCAACAGATTCCCCAGGAGACAATCAGAGTGACAGCAGTTGTGAGGATATTGCACGCCATCTAGGGCCCACCCGAAATCCCCAGCTGAATGGTCTGGAAGCACAGGTATCCAGCGGATGGAAAGAGACCTGCTTGGCCAAGCAACCCTTCCTGACCCACTCATCGATCAGCCGTTAACTGCAGCCAGGGAGTCTCTAGCCATGATCCTAAAGTGGAGAGCAGCAATGGGACACATAGAACCTATGGGTGACCACAATGAGCCGATTGAATGGTAGTATGAAATGGCGATGTGCAGCCAGACCTTTGAGGATCTACCTGACCAGCTGGAGCAGCTTGTCATCAGACATGAAGGCAGAGGTCAGCAAAGGAGGCAAATGGCCACCCAGAGAGATCATGAAACATGAGCTTCCAACCCTTCCACTTTCTGTTTAACCCAGTTGTTGGGAGAATGATCTCCACCCATAAGAGGACGATCTACCGCTGTTGGAGATCTACCACCATTTTACTGTTCGCCCCCAAGAGTGGAACGGAGAGGGGTGAACAGAAAGAATGCATCAAGGAATGAGCCCTCCCCCCCAGTGTACCTCCAGCTGACCAAATCGCTCCGGGATGGGCATTTTATCCGGTGAGAGGATGGGTTCAAGAACAAGCTCAAATTAGACCAGCCCAAGCTGCAGCCCCACCTCCCCCACTGCAACCAGCTCCGTGCACGAATGCCCCAACCTTTCAAAACCATGTTTGATGGGACAGCAAGTAAACTTGCATTTTTCCTGAACAGAGCATAGTCTTACATCAACAGGCATGATGATGCACAACTAGTCCAATTCCTTGGAGACAATTTGGTGGAGGAGGCATCCGAATGGTTCACCCAGCTAAATAATGAAGATGCTCTTGAACTAAACAATGTGGATGACTTCCTAAGAAAGCTTGGTCACATTTTGAGGGTTCTTCCCAAGCACAAAAGGCAGAAGCAGAGATTAAAAAGCATCAGGCAGAAGAATAGACCTGCCAAGGGGCTAGTGCTTGAATTCAGACACCTGGCCACTAGTCTCAGGCATTGGTCTCAAAGAATACTTGTGCACTACTTCCAAGAAAGCCTGGATGAAGAGTTGTTAAAAATCTGCCTTTGCCGTGGGCTGCCTGAGGATAGAATCTATGAGTGGTACCGGTTGGCCATAGCAATGGACAATGCGCTCAGACAGCACTAAAGAAGCAACGCTGAGAAATAACCCAAAAGACAAATCACACAATGCTCAGCTTCATGCCGAGGTGAAGGACATCAAGCAGCAGCCACCACCACCACCCCCGACTTCAAGTGTTTCCATTGTGGGCAGCAAGGGAATCGCACCTCGGAGTGCTTAGCACCAGCCCCAGTATCTCAAGTGAGAGCATCCGCTCCCCAAAAAGAGAAAAAGCCACCAAGAAAACTTCCTAAGAAAAGCAAATTTGTGTGCCAAGCCATTAAGGTCCCTAACCCCCAACAACCAATAGGGGAGGGAACTCTGGCAACAGAATTGCCCATCATTCAAGATGCAGACAGCAAAGGAGATGTCCCGATGGTAAATGGAGCCATTCAACCTTTTAAAATTGAAGGGACATTGGCTGTTACTCGCACAGGCGTAGAAGGGCCCGTAGACATTATCATTGACACTGGCAGTTCGTGATTGTGCGTAGTTTAGGCATAGAAACTAAACCGTTAATTACTCCCATTCGATTCCAACAAGTGGATGGATCCATGATAGGGACTTCCCCAGCTACACAAGTCACCGAAGAAGTAAAACTAGACATAGGGAAGCACTGGGAAAGAATCTGGTTCATAGTAGTCCCAAAGATGATCCAATCAGTAATCCTGGGTTTCGCCTGGCTAGACAAATGGCACCCAAATATAAGCTGGGAGGGTGGCTATAGGAGAATTAAATTAGCACTTGGTCCTGAGCCACCTCCTGAACAGCCAAATTGACAGCCCAGAATTATAGGAGAGCCAGGAGGACCCAACAGTAGCATTGGCTGATCAAACCCCAGGGAGTCCTGAAATCCCAATCCAATAATGTGATCTAGCTCAAATCTTCAGTGAGGAGGAATGCAATGTGCTATCACTACCCCCATGACAACACTGACTGTGTAATAGAATAGAGGGGGTGAAATTACCAAAACCAAAAATGTACTCCATGACATCTAAGGAAATGAAAGAGCTATGAAACTATATAGACTCAAATCTAGCTAGAGGTTTCATCCAACCTGCAAAGTCCATAGTGGCTGCCCCCATGCTTTTTAAAAGAAAAAAAGATCGGGGGGGGGGGGTCATTTATGTGTGGATTTTAAAGGAATTAATTGCATGAGTATTCACAACACCTACCCCCTACCACTCATGAAAGACATGTTAAGACACTTATCAAAAGGAAAAGTGTTTACCAAATTAGATCTCCGAGAAGCATATTACCAAATCCACATCAGAAGAGGAGGTGAGTGGAAGACTGCTTTCAATTGTCCCTTAGGCAGTTTTCAGTTCAGAGTAATGCCATTTGGATTACAAGAATCCCCAGGGGTTTTCATGCAGCTGATAAACGAAGTCTTACATCAATATTTGTATAAAGTGGTCCTGGTCTACTTGGTGACATTCTCATTTACAATGAAACTCTAGAAGAACACATCAAGTTAGTGAGAAAAGCATTAAAAAGACTGTTAGATGCAAAGCTGTATGTGAAACTATCTAAATGCGAATTCCATAAAGAGTCAGTAGATTTTATTTATTTATTTATTTATTTATTTATTTATTTATTTGATTTGTCAATTGTTTACAAGATAATAAGTACAAGTGTATACATAGTTGTGAATATATGAAATGGGTACATATAAGAAAAATAAAAGAATAAGAGAAACAATAGGACAGGGACGGTAGGCACGTTGGTGCGCTTATGCACGCCCCCTACAGACCTCTTAGGAAAGGGGTGAGGTCAATAGTAGACAGTCTAAGGTTAAAGTTTTTGGGGTTTGGGGAAGAGACTACAGAGTCGGGTAGAGTATTCCAGACATTGACCACTCTATTGCTGAAGTCGTATTTCCTGCAATCAAGTTTGGTGCGGTTTACTTTGAGTTTGTATCTGTTGTGTGCTCTTGTGTTGTTATGGTTAAAGCTGAAGTATTCATTGACAGGTAGGACATTGCAATGTATGATTTTATATACCATGCTTAAGTCGGACCGAAGACGGCGTAATTCAAGGTTTTCTAGTTTTAGAATTTCGAGTCTGGTGGCATAAGGTATTCTACAATGGGTAGAAGAGTGGAGAACTCTTCTTGTGAAATACTTCTGGACTTTCTCAATTGTGCTAATATCACATACGTAATAAGGATTCCAGACTGATGAACTGTATTCGAGTATTGGTCTAGCAAATGTTTTGTATGCTCTGGTTAGTAGTGAGATATTACCAGAGAAAAAGCAACGTAGGATTAGGTTAACAACTCTTAATGCCTTTTTTGGCTATGTAGTTGCAGTGGGCTCTAGCACTTAGATCATTAGAGGTGAGTATTCCCAGGTCCTTTACAGAGCTTGGGTCATCAACAAGATCTTGACTATTCAGCTTGTATTTTATTTTCTGATTTTTTTTACCAATATGTAAGACAGAGCATTTATTTGTTGAGATTTGAAGTTGCCATATGTTAGACCATTCAGATACATAGTCTAGGTCTTTTTGTAGGGTAGTAGTATTGTCTGTGGTATTGAACAGCTTTACATCATCAGCGAAGAGAACGTAATTGCTCTTGATATGATCACAAAGGTCGCTTATGTAGATTATGAAGAGAGTTGGTCCTAGAACACTGCCTTGGGGAACACCACTATTGACAGGTACTGGATTTGATAGGGCGTTCCCGATTTTGACCATTTGTTGTCTGTTTGACAGGAATGCTTCTATCCAGTTATTCAGTTGTCCAGAGATACCATAAGATTTTATTTTTAGGAGTAGTTTGTCGTGTACCACTGAATCAAAGGCTTTACAGAAGTCTATGTAGATTGCGTCTATTGCTTTGCCCTGGTCGAGTTGTGTAGTCCATATGTTTTTGCAGTGTAAGAGTTGCAGATTACAGGATAGTTTTTTCTGAAACCAAATTGTTTATTGGAGAGTAGGTTGTTTGTCTCTAAATGGAGGATGATGGATTGGTTAATAATTGATTCCATGACTTTACAGGTGACGAGCATAAGGAGATTGGTCTGTAATTTTCAACTAGGCATGGGTCTCCCTTTTTGAAGATAGGGATGACTGTGGCTTGTAACCATAGGTTAGGCAAGGAGCTGGTCCTGAAAGATTTTTCAAAGATTATGCTTAGAGGTTTGGCTATGGCAGTGGATAGCTTTCTTAAGAAGTAGGCACATATTCCATCCGGTCCAATAGATAGAGATGGTTTTAGGTTGCGTAGTGCTTTTTCAACGTTGTCTACTGTAAAATCGATATGTATTAGATCATTGTTGTTATCTGTGGTACGGCTAGGAAACATTGGGCATGATCCATTACTGTTTACAAACACTGAGCCGAAGAATGTGTTAAAGATGTTGGCTTTAATGGTGTCGTCGCTGCAGTCTTTACCATCGGGTCCTATCAAGGGAGGGATGGACCTTGAGTCTTTTAGTTTGTTGTTTACAAAATTGTAAAAAGCACGGGTGGAATTGGTGCTTAGAAGGTTTTCCTCTTGTTTAATGTGATAATTGGTGCATTCGGTCTTTATCTTGTGGCATAAATTTTGTATCGGTTTTTGAAATTAGCAACGTGACCAGATTTGTTTTTCCGCCAGAGTGATCTCTTTTTGGATTGAAGTTTCCTTATTGATATGGGTAATCTGCTTTTTTGTTTTGTTTTGGAGTTGTTGTTGGAACATATAGTTTGATGACTCTTTTGACTTCAAGTAAAAATGTTGTAATGGTCTTCAACAGTATTGCATCCAGTGAATAGAGATTGCCAATCGAGGGATGAGAGATCGTTATCTATAAGATCATAGTTGTATGAAACTATATAGACTCAAATCTAGCTAGAGGTTTCATCCAACCTGCAAAGTCCATAGTGGCTGCCCCATGCTTTTAAAAAGAAAAAAAGATCGGGGGTCATTTATGTGTGGATTTTAAAGGAATTAATTGCATGAGTATTCACAACACCTACCCCCTACCACTCATGAAAGACATGTTAAGACACTTATCAAAAGGAAAAGTGTTTACCAAATTAGATCTCCGAGAAGCATATTACCAAATCCACATCAGAAGAGGAGGTGAGTGGAAGACTGCTTTCAATTGTCCCTTAGGCAGTTTTCAGTTCAGAGTAATGCCATTTGGATTACAAGAATCCCCAGGGGTTTTCATGCAGCTGATAAACGAAGTCTTACATCAATATTTGTATAAAGTGGTCCTGGTCTACTTGGTGACATTCTCATTTACAATGAAACTCTAGAAGAACACATCAAGTTAGTGAGAAAAGCATTAAAAAGACTGTTAGATGCAAAGCTGTATGTGAAACTATCTAAATGCGAATTCCATAAAGAGTCAGTAGATTTTATCTTGGCTACTGCATTTCAAATCAGAGGATAGAAATGATTTCGGCAAAGGTGAAAGCAGTCCTGGATTGGCAAGCCCCAAAGAATCACAAACAGCTGCAAAGCTTCCTAGGATTTGCGAACTTCTACTAGCAATTTATCCCCTCATTTGCAGAGATTGCATTACCTATAAAAAAACTTTTAAAAACAAGGGTGGGGGCAACCAAGCCAAAACCTGGACAACCCCTAAAATGGATTCTAGAATGCCAAAAAGCTTTGAATTGTTAAAGAGGCATTTCGCACAAGAACTCATTCTAAAACACCCTGATCCAGTATTGCCTTTTATAGTGCAAGCCGACGCTAGCGATGTAGCAGTGGTAGCTGTTCTACTCCAGAAAAATGAAAAAGGAGGTCTGCAACCTTGCGAATATACGTCCAAGAATCTCACGGACACTGAAAGAAGATGGGCTATATGGGAAGAGGAAGCTTATGCAGTTTGTTGGGCTTTACTAACTTGGAGACAGTTTTTAGAGGGCAGCAACATTCCATTCGAAGTGTGGACAGACCGCAAAAACTTAGAAGCTCTAAAAACACCCAGGAAACTCTCTCCTAAACAAGTTAGATTGGTCAATACTTCAAAAGATTCAATTTTCAATTGAAGTACCTCCGGGGGGCGGGGGGAATCTACTAGCAGATGTGCTGTCTAGGAAACTCCAATTTGACAGTAAGTGAGAAGTTTTTCACCCAATTATTCCACTGTCCCCTCAAGAGACAGTTCAAGTAATCACGCGGGCAAAAGCTCAAAAAAAATCAAAGACAAATCAGAAATGACCAGGAGGTTGCAAAATGAATTAACAGCAGATACTTGGTATCAAGAAAATAAGGATATATTAACCATGCGGGAGGGTGTAGCATGGAAGGGGTCTAAGCTGTATGACCCCAAAACTTTATGTCTTCATGCATTTCAGAAAAGTCACAACTCAAAGCAAGCAGGACATTCTGGATATTTAAAAACCCTACAGACAAAAACCCCTCAGACACCAGTTTTGGTGGTGAAAACCAGACCAGGAAAACCTTCAGGGTTATTACAACCTGTAGCAGAACCATCCCGGCTCTGGGAGGCTATAGGGATGGATTTTATAATAGATTTACTGAGAGTGGGGGGAACGCAGTCATTGTGTCCATCCATTCAGTTACTGACATGGTTGGGGGGGGGGTGTTTCCCTCAGCAATTCAGGTATGAACAAACTCCATCCCAGTATTAATTTGGAAAGGAGTTAGCCCAGTACTGCTATGCACAGCATTGTTATAAGCAACCTCAGCAAACAGTCATTTGGACTGTTAGGGATTTATTTTCCAAACAAGCTCATTTTGTTGCATGTCCAGGACTACCATCAGCCAGGAAATTATCCAAAATGTTTGTTAGTCATATATATATATGACTATTATATATACATAAAATTTGTTTTCTTAAGTTTTCGCGGGTATTTATATGTATGGATATATATATGAATGCCATATATATATGAATACCATACATACATACATACATACATACATACATACATACATACATACATACATATCTTGCATGGAGTGCCTGGCATCATTTCAGATAGAGGGGTTCAGTTTACTGCAAAATTCTGAAAGGAATTTATAAAAGCTATTGAATCCTCTCCAGGTCTAAGTTCAGGATTCCATGCTGAAAGCAATGGCAGTGTGGAAAAAATTAATCTATTGGACAATATTTAAGATGTTGTGTAAATTACCAACAATCCAACTGGGCTGATTTGCTTCTGTTTGCTGAGGTTGCTTATAACAATGCTGTGCATAGCAGTACTGGGCTAAATCTTGTTCAAATTAATACTGGGATGGAGTTCGTTCATACCTGAATTGCCAAGGGAACACCCCCACTCCCCTCCATGTCAGTAACTGGATGGATGGACGCAATTAAGAAGTCTGGAAAACACAAAAAAGGCTTTGAGTAAGGCAGCACAAAACCACAAGATGCAAGCTGACAAGCATCGTTCGCAGCAACCAGAGTTTAAAGTGGGAGATAAAGTTTATTTGTCAATTAAATATTTGAAGTTACATTTACGTTCTAGAAAATTGAGTTCAAAATTTATAGGACCTTTTCAGATAATTAAAGTAATAAACCCAGTAACTGTAAGCTTAATCTCCCTAGGTTTATATGGAAAAGTACATCCAGTTTTTCATAGTAGTTTGTTAAAACCGTTTGTTGCTTCCTCATTAAGGCCAGCATAACGTGTAGCTCTGAAGCCTTTGCTCATTATGGGCCATGAACATTATGAGGTTAAGAAAATTTTGGACTCTAGAATTTTCAGGGGGAAGTTATGATATCTAATTTATTGGAAAGGCTATCCTATTTCACAAGCAACTTGGGTAAATAGCTGGAAAGTTAATCCTGGTAGACTGGTGGAAAAATTCCATGAAAAATATCCACACAAGCCCAAGGCAAATCCTGTGGGTGGCAGAGGAAGTTAAATTGCGTATTATATTATTGTGTTTAACTTAATTTCAATCTTTGTGTATTCTATGTCGTTGCAGGAGTTTCTTTTCAAATGAGGGGGGGCAGCTTGTCAAGCCCAAAATTGACATATGTGTAGCCATTTTATTTAGCCTTATTATATATTCCTTTTTTTTCCTTTCTCTTTGATGGTTATGGGAGAAGGGTTTCGGGCTTGCCACATTCCTAAGCGGGGAGGAGTTGAGATAGAGTTGTTTAGGCTAGGTGGTGTTTCTTCCCATGGGAACACGAGCTGTCCCTGTTGAGGCCTTGATGACACCAGGCAACGTTGATTTACTTCTATTGGAGAATGTGACTTTTGGGGTCTGTTTCTAACTTCCACAGACATATTCACCCACTTTTTTGGGGGGAGTGCGTCTTATACACTGAAAAATACAGTATATATTGAAAATTGTTTCTATACATCAAGCTATATTCTTCATCCTATAGAATCTTAAGTGAGGTGAGCTGAGGAATTATATTGTTCTTAATAGAAAATTTGTCTAATCTATTAAGTAATTAATTGTGAGACCAGTAGCACATACCAAGTAAACCTAGCCACAACTAGGCTACGTTTTTACTGTCTGATAGAACTGACAGAATTACACAACTAAATTTATGATGGTGGTTATGAAACTAAGGACTTTAATAAATTAAGTCATTAGTAAATTTAGTAAGTAAATTAAAAGAATGGGTTGAAAAGCCATTAAAAACTGGCTTCCCCCACTGCCCCACCCCAACCAGGCACTGAGATAGCAAAGTTGGATCCCTGGGAACTGTGCAGTTAAATAGATATTGTTGATAAAGTGCCAAGTTTTCCTTGTTTACTTTTTTGGATTTCTCTAGTCTTTCTATTGCTATTAGCCGCTCACAGTTGTGTCTCACAAAATGAGTAGTTATAGAAATGTTTTAAGTAAATACGTTCTTCACTTATTTATTAGTAACATTGGCATATATTCTTATCTGTGCAACTCTAGCTGGCTTACAATGTGCATTCTGAAAACAAACATAAAATAGTACAGTATTCACTAACTAAAATAACTAACATATGAAAAACTGTTGCTGACTAATTAAAAACTTTCTGACTGAAACCATCTTGAAAGAACATGTCTTACGAGTTGGGGAAGTTGGGGACTAATAAGTTTTCACAGCTATGCCAATTCAGAGAGGGTGTCGCCACTGAGAACATGATTCTACAAACCCCAGTCCCTTCCAGCCTCCCATGAGATGGACACCCAAAGTACACTTTGCTGAGTATAATAAACTTCATTACAGTAGCACCATTAATGTATTAACTAGTCCACTTAATCTTTTCTGCTAATTCTACAAATAATAGAGATGTATCATTACATCCTGTTAAGCAATTTTTAAGAAAAAGGAACAGTGGAATACAGAAGATGAGTGATTTCAATGATACTTGGAAAAAGTGGGTTGCATAAAGAGAAAATTTGAAGGAAAAATCACAGAGAAATACGCTGCAGCTGCAGCTTTCAGTACAATGAATGCACAGTAGCTTGGTATACATTTTCTATAATAGCTCATTAACAGAAATGTTTATTTCAAGGATTTTCAAACTTAGTGAAACTTAACAATAATTTCTCTCTGTAACAAATTTTAAAACTACTATAACTATGAAGTATATAATAAAAATTGAAAGCTTTTTCTTATTTTAACATTTTTGTAATGTTTTGTCCTTAAGACAAACCATGAAATATAAAAGTGTATTTTATTAATACTTAATGTGTACTTCGGTGGATCCCCTACTGCTTAGCTCTGTGAAGCCTGGATTGTCTGTTTGAAATACTGTTTTTGCTAGCCCTATGTTTACCTACTTTATCTATGTTAGTGTCACTGAAGATGGCATTACTTTTATATATACCCTTATCACTACTAATTTTCAGTGCCAGAAATATAGGAAATTACTTTGCAAATTATTTGTAGAATAGAATAGAATAGAATAGAATAGAATAGAATAGAATACTTTATTGGCCAAGTGTGATTGGACACAAAAGGAATTGTCTTGGTGTAAATATCTCAGTATACATAAAAGAAAAGATACATTAGTTAAGAATCAAGAATCATAATGTACAACACTTAATGATAGTCATAGGGTACAATCAGCAATCAAATCATACTAGGAAACAGTCAATATAAATCATAAGGATACAAGCGACAAAGTTACAGTCCTACAATCACAAGTGGGAGGGGATGGGTGATAAGGAGTGATGAGAAGATTAATAGTAATAGTAGTGCAGACTTTGTAATAGTTGAACAGTGTTGAGGGAAATATTTGTTTAGGAGAGTGATGGCTTTTGGAGAAAAACTGTTCTTGTGTCTAGTTGTTCTGGTGTACAGTGCTATATAGCGTTGTTTTGAGGGAAGGAGTTGAAACAGTTTATGTCCAGGATGTGAGGGGTCTGTAAATATTTTCACAGCCCTCTTTTTGACTCGTGCAGTATACAGGTCCTCAGTTGAAGGCAGGTTGGTAGTAATTGTTTTTTCTGCAGTCCTAATTATCCTCTGAAGTCTGTGTCCATCCTGTTGAGTTGCAGAACCAAAGCAGACAGTTATAGAGGTGCAGATGATAGACTCAACAATTCCTCTGTAGAACTGGATCAGCAGGTCCTTGGGCAGTTTGAGCTTTCTGAGTTGGCGCAGAAAGAACATTCTTTGTTGTGCTTTTTTGATGACATTTTTGATGTTAGGTGTCCATTTTAGGTCATGTGATATAGTAGAACCTAGAAATTTGAAGGTCTCTTCTGTTGATAATGTGTTGTCTAGTATTGTAAGAGGTAGTAGTGTGGGAGGATTTCTGTCTACCACCATTTCTACAGTTTTGAGTGTGTTCACTTCCACATTGTTCCGGTTACACCATGAGGCAAGTTGTATACCCTCCTGTCTGTACGCAGATTCATCGTTGTCTCGAATGAGACCAATCACTGTTGTGTCATCAGCAAACTTCAGTATTTTAACAGATGGATCATTTGAGATGCAGTCATTGGTATATAGGGAGAAGAGAAATGGAGAAAACACACAGCCTTGGGGAGGCCCTGTGCTGATTGTACAGGTATCGGATGTGATTCTGCCTAGCTTCAACTGCTGCTTCCTGTCTGTTAGGAAGCTTATGATCCACTTACAAGTGTGTTCAGGTACCACTAGTTGGTTTAATTTACTTAGAAGAGTGTCTGGAATGATGGTATTTAATGCTGAACTGAAGTCTATAAAGAGGACCCTTGCGTAGGTATTTGGAGATTCAAGGTGTTGTAGGATGTAATGCACAGCCATGTTAACAGCATCGTCTGTCAATCTATTTGCTTGGTATGCAAACTGCATGGGATCTAACAGTGGATCCATGATGGTTTTCAGGTGGGACAGCACAAGCCTTTCAAAGATTTTTATAACTACAGATGTTAGAGCAACGGGTCTGTAGTCATTCAGTTCTTTGATGGAGGGCTTCTTTGGCACTGGGATGATGGTAGAGCGTTTGAAGCAGGAAGGAACATAGCACATCTCTAGTGATCTATTGAAGATTCGGGTGAAGATGGGGGCCAATTGATCAGCACAGACTTTTAAGCAAGAAGGAGTTATCTAGTCTGGCCCTGGTGCTTTTCCTGGCTTTTGTCTATGTAATAGATCTTTCTTTCTTTCTTTCTTTCTTTCTTTCTTTCTTTCTTTCTTTCTTTCTTTCTTTCTTTCTTTCTTTCTTTCTTTCTTTCTTTCTTTCTTTCTTTCTTTCTTTCTTTCTTTCTTTCTTCTTGATTTATTTATTTATTTGGTTTGTCAATTGCTTACAAGATAATAGGTATAAGTAAAAACATAGTTATGAATACATGGATACATATAAGAAAAATAAAAAAAATAAAAGAAACAGTAGGACAGGGACGGTAGGCATGTTGGTTGTGCTTATGCACGCCCCCTACAGACCTCTTAGGAAAGGGGTGAGGTCAATAGTAGACAGTCTAAGGTTAAAGTTTTTGGGGTTTGGGGAAGAAACCACAGAGTCAGGTAGAGTATTCCAGACATTGACCACTGTTGCTGAAGTCGTATTTCCTGCAATCAAGTTTGATGCAATTAACCTTGAGTTTCTATCTATTGTTTGCTCTTGTATTGTTATGGTTGAAGCTGAAGTATTCATTTGCAGGTAGGACATTGTAATGTATGATTTTATATACTATACTTAGATCAGACCGAAGGCAGCGTAGTTCTAGGTTTTCTAGGTCTAGAATTTCAAGTCTGGTGGCATAAGGTATTCTACAACGAGTAGAGGAGTGGAGAACTCTTCTTGTGAAATATTACTGGACTTTCTCAACTGTGTTAATATCAGATACGTAATGTGGGTTCCAGACTGATGAGCTGTATTCGAGTATTGGTCTAGCAAATGTTTTGTATGCTCTAGTTATTAGTGTAATATTACCAGAGAAAAAGCTACGTAAGATTAGGTTAACAACTCTTAATGCCTTTTTGGGCTCTAGCACTTAGATCATTAGAGATGAGTACTCCAAGATCCTTGACAGAGTTTGGATCATCAACAAGGTCTTGACTATTCAGTCTGTATTTTATTTTCTGATTTTTTTTGCCAATATGTAGGACAGAGCATTTATTTGTTGAGATTTGGAGTTGCCATTTGTTTGACCATTCTGATACATAGTCAAGATCTTTTTGGAGGGTAGCAGTATTGTCTGTGGTGTTGAATAGCTTTACATCATCAGCGAAGAGAACGCAGTTGCTCTTCATATGATCACAGAGCTCATTTACGTAGAGTATGAAAAGAGTTGGTCTTAGAACACTGCCTTGGGGGACAACACTATTGACAGGTACAGAATTTGATAGGACGCTCCCAATTTTGACCATTTGTTGTCTGTTTGACAGGAATGCTTCTATCCAGTTATGCAGGTGTCCAGAGATACCATAAGATTTTAGTTTTAGGAGTAGTTTGTTGTGCACCACTGAATCAAATGCTTTACAGAAGTCTATGTAGATTGCGTCTATTGCTTTGCCCTGATCAAGTTGTGTAGTCCATATGTTTTTGCAGTGTAAGAGTTGCAGATTACAGGATAGTTTTTTTCTGAAATCAAATTGTTTATTAGAGAATAGGTTGTTTTTCTCTAAGTCGAGGATGATGGATTGGTTAATAATTGATTCCATGACTTTACAGGTGATGCAGCATAAAGAGATTGGTCTGTAATTTTTAACTAGGCTGGGGTCTCCCTTTATGAAGATGGGGATGACCGTGGCTTGTGACCATAGTTTTGGCAAGGAGCTGGTCCTGAAAGATTTTTCAAAGATTATGCTTAGAGGTTCCGCTATGGCAGTAGATAGCTTTTTAAAGAAGTAGGCATATATTCTGTCTGGTCCAATAGATAAAGATGGTTTTAGATTGCGTAGTGCTTTTTCAACATTATCTTCTGTAAAATCGATATGTATTAGATCATTGTAGTTGTCTGTGGTTCGACTAGGAAATATGGGCATGATCCATTGCTGTTTACAAATACTGAGCCAAAGAATGTGTTAAAGAGGTTGGCTTTAATGGTGTCGTCGTTGCAGTCTTTACCATTAAGTCCTCCTTCAGGGGTGGGATGGACCTTGAGTCTTTTAGTTTGTTGTTTACAAAATTGTAGAAAGCGCAGGTGGAATTGGTGTGTAGAAGGTTTTCCTCTTGTTTAATGTGATAATTGGTGCATTCAGTCTTTATCTGGTGGCATAAATTTTTGTATCGGCTTTTGAAGTTGGCAACGTGACCAGATTTGTTTTTCCGCCAAAGTGATTTCTTTTTGGATTGAAGCTTCCTTATTGTTATGGGTAATCTGTTTTTTTTTTTTTCTGGTTTTGGGAGTTGTTATTGGTACATATAGTTTGATGACTCTTTTGACTTCAAGTAAAAATATGTTGTAATGGTCTTCAACAGTACTGCATCCAGTGAATAGAGATTGCCAATCAAGGGATGAGAGATCTTTGTTTATAAGATCATAGTTGCCTTTTTTGAAGTTATAATTGGGGATTCCGTTGTTGTGATGATTTTTGTGTGGATGTATGTTGAGACAAAAGTCAATCATGTTGTGGTCACTGTTGGAAAAGGGTTCTTTAATTTGTATTCCATAAATTGAATTCAAACTATTGCAGAAGATGAGATCGAGGCAGTTGTTAAGTCTAATGTTATTGGTTACTAGTTGTTCTAGTCCCAGATTTGTTACTGCATTGTAGAAGGTTGCATGTGTGGGTTCAGTTGTATATTAGTTAAGGGTCCAGTTAATATGAGGTAGATTGAAGTCACCAAGAAAGATAAAAGCGTGTGGGCAGGATGCTGCCCATGTTAGTGTATTTGGCTTGTTTGCATGTTCGATGTCATAATCGGGCTCTGTAACATAGTAAGAACCGAAATGTGATATTTAAGAACAGTTCACAGACGATGGTCTCAGGAAGAGCAAGCTCCTGGGTAACTTGGATGTTTTTTAGATGTAGAGACTTTTTATAGAAGATAGCAACACCACCTCCTCTACGGATTTCACGATCTGATGATACATGATAGTCTATTACTGTGGTAATGGAGTCAGGGAGAGATGCATTGAGTCATGTTTCACAGACAAATATAATGTCGAATTTAGCCATATTTAGTAAGAGGAGACATCCAGGTATTTTATTTACAAGGCTTCTTGCATTGAGTAGCTTGCATTTAAGGCCAGTTGTGGTTTGAATAGAGGTAGTTAAGGGTGTGCGTGCCTAGTTTTGAGTGATGTTGGATTGGATGGGGTGGGGTTGGATGCGGAGTTGTGGGTTGTGTGACTTTCTTTTGATGAAATTAGCTCTGTAGTCTATAGGTCCTTTTCTCCATTGTCTAGACCAGTGATCCCCAACCTTTTTTACGCCCCGGCCCGGTATCCCCAACCTTTTTTATGGCGCAGCCCGGTACCGACATCAGCTGGGCGCCGCCATCTTGTTTTGATGAAAAACTGCTTCCGGTGAGCTTTCTACCCGGAAAAGCTCACCGGAAGCACTTTTCATCAAAACAAGATGGCGGCACCCAGCAAGCCAGCGGCCCGGTAGGACTTGTTCCACGGACCGGTGGTTGGGGACCCCTGGTCTAGACGGTTTTTGAGTTCTGCGCGGAGTTCACGGGAGTGGATTCTTTGCAGTATGGATAAGTCTGGTCTTGAGCGAAGTTTTTTATGGGTGGGATTGGATTTTGCAATGGCATTTATTGTATGAATGAATATACGTTTGGTGGACTCATTTTTACATCAGAGGTTGTGAACCCAATGGATTGGGGCCAGTTGTAGGAGGCTTGGCTGTTGTTGGTGTGTTTGAGATGTGGGTTGTGGAAATAGGTGGCTGTAGTTTCTTTTCAAACCTGCAGTAAAACACATTCAAGTCATCTGCTAGTTGTTGATTTCCTTCTTTCTGGGAAGGAGGTTTGCTGAAGCCAGTGATGTTTTTAAGAGTTTTCCACATGTTTGCTGGTTCATTTGTTGAGCACTGATTCCTTAACAGAGCAGCTTCTTTTTGCTGCTCTGATCTCTCTTGCTAATATGTTTCTGGCCCGATTGTATAGCATTTTGTTACCTTTTCTGTAGGCTTCCTCTTTGGAATGACATAGCTGCTTAAGTTTAGCTGTGAACCAAGGTTTATTGTTACTATATATTTATTTGCAGTTTCCTTGTTGGTACACATAAGTCTTTGCAGAAGCTGACATATGATGTTACAATATCTGTGAGCTGGTCTAAGTCTGCAGAGGTATCTTCAAAAACATTCCAATCAGTGCAATCAAGGCAAGCCTAGAGCTTCAGCTTTGCCTCATCAGTCCAAGTCCTCACTGATTTAATTGTTGGTTTCATGGTTTTAAGTCTTTGTCTGTAGGCAGGTACAAGGTGAATCATGCAGTAGTCAGAGTGTCCCACAGCTGCTTGTGGTAAAGACCTGTAAGCATCTTTGACTGTTGTGTAGCAGTGGTCTAAAGTATTTTTGCCTCTGGTGGGACAATTTACATGCTGGAAATATTTTGGGAGCTCTTTCCTTAAATTTGCTTGATTGAAATCTCCTAAAATGATGGGAAGAGAATCTGAGTGTTTGGCTTCAGCCTCCATAATTTGATCAGGAAGAGTTCATAATGCCTTGTTTACACAGGCTTGTGGAGGAATATACATAGCTATTAGGAGAAATGAGAAAAACACACTGGAGAGTAAAATGGCTTGCATCTGATGTGTAAAGACTCTACGTTTTCATCACAGAACTTATATATTATACTTATATCCTGAGACCAGCTGTTGTTGATATATAAACATCCTCCACCCTTTGTTTTACCTGATGTCTCTTCAATTCTGTCTGATCTAAATGTCTGAAATCCTGGGGTGTATATGGTGTTGTCCCCATGAATTTGTGGATTAAGCCAGGTTTCAGTAAAACAAAGAACTGCAGAATTATAGAAATCGGAATTCCATCTATTTAAGAGATGAATTTCATCCATCTTGTTAGCAAGTGAGCGTAAATTAGTCAGAAAGATTGAAGGGAGATGAGTTTTTTTTCCCCATTCCTTAGTCTATTTAAAATTCCTGCTTGTTTACCTCATCTCCTTTTTCGGCGTTGTCACTTTCCTCCTTGTAAATATAATTGGCAGTGTTGTGTGTTCAATTTTTTTAAAAAATCATTCTATTGTTTTTTCTTTTTCACAACATTACTAATACTAATTCAATTAAATAGTAGAATTGCATTATTAGAAAAGATGCTTATTCTAGATTCACATTTTGCTGTAATATTAATAACTATGTTAGTGGTGTTAGTAGAGTGGATCGCTTGACAAAATTGTATCTTAATTTTAAGCATATTGTTGAACCTCTCAGTATTAGCTAGAAGGAAAAGTAAGATCTTGTATCTGTTATTCTTATTTGTATGTTCTCTGAACTTTGTTTATTTGATACACTATACCAGGGGTCTGCAACCTTAAACACTCAAAGAACCATTTGGACTTGTTTCAACCTGGAAAAAAAAAAACCACCGGGAGCCACAAAACCTGGGTGGTGTGGCCAACTCAATGTCACTCACTCCCACCCAGTCACATGACCCCCCTAGCCACGCCTACTCAGCCACAAAACCTTCTCTCGGTCTATGTCTCTCTCTCCCCCTTTCTGTATCTGTCTTTGTATCTCTCCCCTCTACCCCCTCTTTCTGTATCTCTCCCCCTCTCCCTATCTTCCCTTCTCTTTGTATCTCTCTCCCACTTTCTCCCCCTCTTTCTGTATCTCTCTGTGTGTCTCTCTCTGTCTCTCTCCCTATCTTCCCCTTTCTCCCCCTTTCTCTCCCTCTGTATCTCTCTGTATGTCTCTCTTCCCCTCTGTATATTACTCTCTATGTCTCTCCCTCCCTCTCTCTTTCACCCCCTCCTTCTGTGTGTGTGTGTGTGTGTGTGTGTATTTGGCTCTGAAACCCTCAGCTGGGCCAAGCCAGCAAGCTCTCTTTAGCGCATTTTTATTTCTTCTTTTTTGAAATCCGAGCTTGCTGAGGAATGATTGCTAGCCGTGGCAGAGACTTCCCTTTGAGCGACCCTCCTTCTCCTCTCGTGACCCCCTGGCCAGCTGTAGTGGGGCCAGGAGGGTGCACATGCACAGGGAGATCCTTTTTAAGCAGCTGGCCGACCGGTCCACACATGCTTTTGTGGCACTTTGGTGCTCGCTTGAGGAGAGTCTCCATGCATCTGCGTACCCTCCCAGCCCTGCCACAGCTGGCCAGGGGGTCACGAGAGGAGAAAGGGGAGGAGGGTTGCTGGAGTTTAGTGCAGGAGCGAAGCGGCCCTGTACTGCCTTCACACCACATTTGCACGTAAGGCAGTCTTTGCTTCCTGCCACTTCGGGCTGGATCTCGCGCCCTCCATGCTCGGCCAAAGAGCTGCCAGGGGGGAAAAACACTAAGGGCTGGAGTCTTAGTGCAGGAGAGAAGCTGCGTCCTGTTAAGAACCTCCTTAAGCAAGAGACTGCCCTGCCCGCACGTGCCTTTGCTGCGCTTTGGCACTCACCCTCCCTGCACCCTCCCGGCCCTGCCACAGCCCCCCGTTGTGCGAGAGGGGGAGGAGGGTCACCTGAAGGGAAGCCTCTGCCATGGCTGGCAATCGTTCCTCAACCAGCCCAGATTTCCAAAAAGAAGAAATAAAAGTAATAGTCAAGGGCCCTAAGAGAGCTTTCTGGGTTGGTCCAGCCACAGCTTTCCAAGAGAGAGAGGGAAAAGAGATGCAGAGACAGAGCGCGAGAGAGACATTCACACAAACAGAGAGAGAGAGACATAAAGAAAGGAGAGGAAACCGCCTGATGGGTGATGCTCCAGCTTTCTCCGAGCCTGACCCATGGGGTGGCCATGCGAGTTTTGGCGGGGCCAGCCCCCTTTTCCTGCTGCCCTGAGCTTCTTAAAGCCACGGCTGGGCATTGCGGACCTGTCTCCCTTTCCATTGTTCCCTCCTCCGGATCCCTTTCCTACCTCACCAGTCCTCATGTTAGCGAGGTCAGTGTCGGTTGAGAGGCACGCCCAGCACCAACAAGTGCCAGAAGGCACGTCTAGCACCAACAAGCAGCAAGAGTGAGGCGCCGGCGAATGAGCCCCGGCCATTTCTCCATCCCCTGCCATCGCCCTTAGCTTCTCAGGCCAAGCGAGGGGCAGAGCCAGCCAGTGATGGGGCAGGGAGCCGCAGGCTGCCAATACCCGCACTATACACTAAGAAATAAAAAATTAAATATTTAAAATTGCAACATTTAAGCTATATTCTGTGTTGGGAACATTTAGTATTATTTTCTGTGATTCTAGAACTATTGATCTGAATTATTCTGACTAACATCATCCAAACAGGGTAGCCCAACATGCTGTTTTGCATTCATCTAGGGTTTTCTGCCCCTGCCTATTTTTTCTTCAACCTAAGTAAATAGCTTAAACCCAGTACCATATCTAATAGTTAACCTCAGAAAGATAAACCCTACAAAAACAAATTTTACCAGATTATACCCTTTCAAAAAGCTTTTCTTGATACCAAAAACATATCTTTAAATAGTATTTAAAATTTATACAGATCACATAATAGCAAAAGAAAAGCTTAGTGAAAAAGAAGTTATGTTGAAAAGACACAGAGTGAAGAAAGGAGCAATAGTTAGAGCTGTCCAAAATTGTGCTGCCCCACTCACTCACATTTAATTTAGCTATATCTGCTGACTGCCTGCAATTTGGCAGTTCAAATCTCTCCAGGCTCAAGGTTGCCTCATCCTACCATCCTTCTGAGGTGGGTAAAATGAGAACCCAAATTGTTGGGGGCAATATGCTCTGTAAACCACTTAGAGAGGGCTGTAAAGCACTTGAAGCGGTATATAAATCTAAATGCTATTGCTATTAAATCCACCAGGCCAAACTGAAATACACCCACAAGAGCTCACTTGGCAAAAGAAGTTCAGAATCTCCAAGGCACAAGGTCAAGCAGAAAGCCAAACACAGCCATAAACCAAACACATTGTTCCCAGCAATGCCTCCTTCTGTCTGCTATGATAAATAGCTTTCTGCTACAGCTCATCAAGATGGGCAGGCCTTCTCCCAAGTAATCTGGCAGATATTGTTGCTCTTGTCTTTTCTCTGCCCTCAAATCCACCGTGGAAGTCAGTTCCTCCTGCTCTTCATTGACTGTCTGCCCCTGCAAGCTTTCCCCAACCAAAGCCTCTCATACAGAGGTGGTATTCAGCAGGTTCTGACCAGTTCTGGAGAACCAGTAGCGGAAAATTTTGAGTAGTTCGGAGAACCATCAAATATCACCTCTGACTGGAGATTTTACAGTATCCTTCCCCTGCCACGCCCACCAAGCCACGCCCACAGAACCGGTAGTAAAAAAATTTGAGTCCGATCACTGGAACATACATGTTCTTTTCTCAGATCAGAAATGTTACTTCAGATGCTGTAATATACTTTACATATTTGGAGATTGTCTTTTGCTTGCATGTAAAAAAGTTTCCTTAATAGAACAGCTGAGCTGATAGTAACAGAACCGGTAGTAAAAAAATTTGGATCCCACCACTGCTTCCATAAATCTCTTTTGGCTGGCCATTCAGAGTTATCAATTAACATTGTTCCTGATGTGCCAGGAATGAGCTTATCCTCCCTTGAGCTGACTTCCAAGGAAGAATCTGAGGAGTCATCCAAGGGAAACATCATAAAAATATGTTTGAAGAAAACCAAGCAATTTGCTTTGTATATTTGCAATTCTTTTTTTAAAGAAAATTTTATTGAAGAAACATTAAAACAGTTGAACACAATGTGACTTTCTTGGCAATTATTTTGCCATACATGCTATAACATAAAACCACATATAACAATTGATCCCTTTCTTATTCTACATTACTAGGTTGGTGCTATTTACATATATATTTTCCTATTTACAACATAGTTTCCTTGCAGGTTCTTTTTACATAGAGTCATCATATTCACTATATTGCACTGTCTTTAGCTTAAAAATCTGTTCGCTGTATTCCCAAGTATTTCACTTTCTTCACTATTTGGATATTTATTTTCTTGACCAGATCATTTTTGTACATTTGACTATCTTTGACTAACATTTTGGTTTTATCTTTGTTGATTTTTAAGCCAGCTACTTCCCCACACTCTTGCAGTTTGTAAACTTCTTTCTTAATGCTTAAGCCTTTAATTTGGTTGTCTTTTTGAATCATTCTCGTCAAAACCTCTAGAGTTAATATAAACAATAGCGGTGATAACAGGCACCCCTGTCTTGTGCCTTTCTTGATTTGAAAATATTGTGTTGCTTCTCCATTAACTATAACTTTAGTCTCTTGTTTGGCATAGATAGCCCTAAATATATTTATGAAATTATCACCAAAGTCCATATAACTTATCCGTCTGAACATAAAATCCCAATTAACATATCAAATGCCTTTTGTGCATCTAAGAATAACAACGCTACTTGCTTCTCACTATGAACTTCATAATACTCCAATATATCCAATATCGTCCTTGTATTATTTCGTATTTGTCTTCTTGGCAGAAAGCCGTTTTTGGTCAACATGTACGAATTTGTTCAGGTATCTTTTTAGCCATTTGGCAATTATTACCATAAATATTTTATAATCTAAGTTTAAAAGCAATATAGGCCTGTAGTTTTTAATTATTGTTAAATCTGTATTTTCTTTTGGGATCAACACAATATTTGCTTCAGTCCATGACAATGGTGTTTTGGCTTCTTTTAATACTGCATTAAATACCTCCAGTAGCATTTTGTCTGACACATCTTGTAGTTCTTTGTACACTTCTACTGGCAGTGCATCAGGGCCCAGTGTTTTGTTGTTCTGTTTTTTTCAGTGCTTCTGTTAGTTCTGACATTTCTATATCTGTGTTTAGCATACATTTTATTTCCTCTGAAATTTTTTGGCAGTTCTGCTTTCTTAAAACATTGTAACATTTTTTTTCATCCGTAAAGCGCTTGTTACCATCATACATATTCCTTGGAGAAGCTCTGGATTATTATTTTTTTCTCTTCGCTTTGATAATATATAGTTCCCTCCTCATTCTGAAGTTTATTAATCCAACCTCTTTCTTTCTGGCTTTTTAGTCTATATGATAGTCATCTCCCTGGTTTATTTGCATTTTTGAAATTTTTTTGACTATTCTGTTTTATTTGTAGTGCTAAATTTTCACAAGTATATTCAACTTGTGTCTAATGAACTCCATTTGTTGTTTAAGACTTCCATTTTGAAGTTTCTTTTGTAGTTCTACTTCTAGTCTTTTGAATTCCTCTTCTAGACTTCCTTGTCTTTGTTTCTTCTTTTTATTTTCTCTTGCATATAGGCTAAATCAAATCCTAATGCCACTTTAGCTGTAGTTACTCACAGCTCCTGAGAATCTCTGTGGAATTTTTTTAATTTTTTTTTTTTTTTTTTTGGTATCTTAGGTCTTGGAAGATTTCATCCACAACTTGAGTAGGTTCTTTTTCAAGGAAACCCAGCTGCTATTCTGTGGGAAGATTAAGAGGGGGAAAAATCTCTAGCAAAGTTTTTCTTCAATATCCTTTATTATAGGTTGTAGGATTAGTGTAGCCAGTCATTTGTGGATGTAATTCTGATCTAATAGGTCTTTTTAAAGTTTGTATAGCTAAAAGTTCCCATTATAAGTAGTCTTCAACTTACAACCATAGAGTAGAAAGACAGGCTGCACCAGTGCCTCAGGCCTCTGAAGACATTTATCCACCTGATTGTTTGGAGCTGAAAACCTTTGGCATACAGCTGCTTTGCTTTGAAGGCTGGCTGAAAGAGCTGCCTGCCAAAGGATTTCAACTCCATGCCTGCTGGACAGCAATTGGAAGTGATGGGATTCTGATCATTGAGCGAAACAGTCCTTTGATATCTTGCTTAATGACCAAGATTCTGGTCCCAATTGTGATATTATGTTCTATTATGTTCTTCATATTGTTGGCAATTTAATATGGTATATTTGATCTTGATAGATGGGCTAAATAGATAAGAACAGATATTAATTTTATTTGAAAATTTATTTACATTTTCTCCAAATGCACTCCCTTCAGGATCACATGAGAAATAACCGAGAGTGCAGTCCTTTTGCTTTGTTACCTGAAGACAAAAAAGTCATGTTAAAGAGACCTGATCAAAAGTAGTCAAGTAATCTAAATGTAGAATGAAATCAGTAACAATTTTGTAAAAATTAATACCCCAAATTTGTAACAGATCCTTATTTAATTTCATTTCAACAGATGGTAACTATAGGTAATCCTCAACTTACAACAATTGCAGCATTCCCATAGTGAGATGATCAGAATTCAGACGTTTGACAACTGACATTTATTTATTAACTAAATGTTTATAGCTACCCATTTCAGTCAATTACTCTTTATGATGCTTCTGACAAGCAAAATCAGTGTAGGAAGCTGGATTTGCTTAATGACTGCATTATTCCCTTAACAACTGCAGTGATTTGCTTACAAACTGTGGCAAAAAAGATTGTAAAATTGGATATTACTTAATCACTGCCTTGCTTAGCAACAGAAATTCTGGTCTCAAATTGTGATTGTAAGTCAAGGACTACCTATAATATGTTGTTATACATTGGTATTCACCCTAAGGTTTCGTTTAAAATAAAGGTAATCTTACATTTTCTGCATCTTTCAAGGTAAGGGATGGGAAAAGATAGAGGAACATAGAACACAGAGATGTTTGCTGAAACACCAATTCATTCTGCACACTGTAGAAAAATGTCTCTTTTTAGAGAGACAATTTCCTGACAAGAACTTAAATTGTTTCAAAAGAATTTGTCCTAAATTGTCTGCTTGATGGATGTGCAGAATCGGATGATAATGTGAGTCACCATTCTTTCTAATCAAATTACCAAAAGACTTCTTGTAAAAGTAAGTCTTTCTCTAGCCGTTGATTAATGAAGTGGTGCTTCTGTTTTGTATAAGAACTAATTGAAGTAATACAAATAAGTTGTCTCTCTTGCCTGCAGAAATTATCTTCTTTACAAAACAATTTAATAGACTTGACAAACTCTCTTTTCCCCCTATCTATTTTATAGTTCATAGCATGAAATATAAGGAAAAGAATTGGGGGTAGGGAAAGAAAATGAATTATTGAGGGGACCGTTACCATTTTAATGTATATAATTAATACATGTTATGTAAATGATGTGCAGTATGCAATCATGCCTTCACAAGTCTGTAAACTGGTTAGTTACTTTATTCATGTATATTAGTGAGTGGTTTTCATATCTTATTCTATTGTTATATGCATATTTCAAAATAATAAAAATCACTCTGAATCTGTAAAATATGATGTGTAAGTGTAAAATATTTAAGAAAAAAAAGGACAGAACATTTACAAAGTAGTGAATGTCATGCCTTTTTCCTCCGACACAGTATAGCCAAGCCTAATAAGGAATATTAAAGCGGCCAGACTGTTGTTCATCTTTCAAGTATGCACAAAAGGACTTGTTCTTTTTTCTTTATCTTTGAAGAATGTAATTGTCAACTGTATCCACTTATTTGTTTGTATACTGTATGTATATAAGCTAATAACTATGTATGATTTTTGTATGATATATATGTGTGTGTACATTTGTGTGTGTGTGCTCATGTACCAGTTTTGTAAATAATTTTATATTAATATGACACAGCTATAAAATATTGGCTAATACAGGGAATGGAAATGCCTCTGCTATTTCTGTTAACTTGTAACATAAAAATTAATCTCAATACTCAATATTGAAGTTCAATTTTTAAAATTGATTTTTAATTAGTGCAAGCAACAGGTTTATTTCAAATTACTTTAGGCAGCTTTAAAGCAATACCAAAGGAGGAATTTTAAGTGCCCCCCCCCCCAAAAAAAAAATCAAAGGAAATGATTCAGGCAAAAAAAATTAAAAAAATATTCTTTAGTTTTCTGATTCCATGAAAGCTGAATAAAAACACTTATGACATTTCTGGTAAAAATTCTGTTAAAATCTATTATTCATAAACTTACCTGTATTAAATTTATCCGTAATTTTTTAAAACATACTTTCTTCTCTCAACAAGATTCTGTTCCTTGACGGGTATACCCACACATAGAAATGTCTTAATCTTCCTTAATTGTCTTTGACATTTAAAATCTCTACAGCTTTTTGTTTTCTATTTATTACTAATTGCAAAATATGCTAGGTGCCACAGGGCAGAAGGTGTTGGTATAATTAAAAATATATGTGTGTGCCTAACTTTAAAAAAAATCTTACCCATTTAGGAAGTGACTTTCAATTAGCCTCTCTGATAATATCAGGTCACTATACTCCATAGCTGATGCTTTATTCCTGCCTTTGGGTTGTCAGTTGCTTGCTTCAGATGGCTGGCAAAGGTGGTTGTATATCCATTACGAGCAACATAGCACTTTGCATTTCTGAATTGACAAGCAGCTATATTGACCTAGTGCTTATTATGGGTCAACAGCTGTGTTAACCAACGGAAGGACTGAGGGGCAATTAAAATGAATTGGCAAAAATATATCTTCCTAATTTACTCCAATTTGTTATTTATGCTAACATTGTATGGCTTCTATAGTGACACTAAACAGAATGGATCCAATAATGGCAATTAACATAAAAATATAATGGCTAATCAAATTGACAGCAACTGTTTCTCATCATCTCGACACACAATACATTATCAAAACAAACTATTATGAAGGAGGTAATTTCAGTGTTCTATTCAACCTGCTGCCTGTGTGCAGTCAGGGAGATGTGTACCAGCAATTACTGCTGAATCCCAAAAACTAAACAAATAACTTAATCACTGACGTCCTCTTTTTTCCCCTTCTTCAGGAAGCAGTAATCACGATTTACTAAAAATAAGTGGTATATAATAATATAATGATGATGCATTTCATAGAATAGCTAATAAGGAACAAAATTAAAAAAAATTAAAATGCAATTTCTTGATTGGAGCTTTTTAATATATAATATTTTTAACATTGATTTTGTTAATAGATCATAGACTATTTATGCAGAATGTTGACTATTTAAAATAAGAGGAATTTTCAATGTGACAAAATAGCCTATTTTTGCTAACTAACAGTCTTGATATAACTATAGAGCTGATAGTGAAATTCCAGTAATGTAATATTCTTGGAAAAGATTGCAAAACATGAATTTGAAACTGTATAAGTAATCATATTCTACCATCTTTTTCTATACCACTGCCAACCTGCATTTTAAATTTTTCAGATGCTAACATAACTTTGCTATTCTGTCTTGACCCTTAAATATATATCTTCCTTTTACTCCCAGTTGCTCTGTATGAAATCTCATTCATTTATATTTATCCTAGAGATATTAACAAATTCAAAATGTTAAGAAATATAAAGTGACCACAGATATTCAATTATTTTAATGGCAATCTGTTTATTTGAATTCAGCTTTAATTCATATCCATTTCAGAGTACTAGCTGTTGATTCAGCCAGGTAACCAAGTATTTCCTCTCCCATGTTTAAATGTCATTTTAATTGAACAGCTATTCAAAATCTTGCATTTATTGTTCTCACTATGCTTTTTATATCTAGTTACTTTACTTTTATGACTAATTGGCTGGTTTGACTAATGAGGAGCACTCACTATTGCAGTATTTTATTATAGGCTCCATTGCTAACATAAGTTAATGGCATAAGTAATTTCCTACGTTATCTATCTGGATTCAATTTCATTGTAATCCCATTTTATAAGGAGACAGGGAATTGGTCATTGAGCCACAAATGATACAAGATCACTGCTGAAAGAAAAATCATGCAAGATGGTGCTTCATCAATTAGTGTCTAGTCTTACTTTAGATAAACTGGCTGAATTGGCTGCTGACAGAATGCCAAAGAAATTAACATGATTTGCAGTTACTTGTTATTTTCAGTAGAGCTTCAATATTGTTTTAAATACTGAAGCTGTCCTGATTTTATCCATCAAGAATTTATCACCAATCAGTCTTACTGGATACTTGTAGATCAGTGGTTCTCAACCTTTTCTTCACCATAGACACCCCTGTCAGCTTTGGAAGCCATATTGAGATCTGATGCTCCCACGCTGCACAATTGAGCCTGGGAAAGTTGGAGGAGGGAATTCATTTGAGTATATCTAGTTAGACAAAATAAAATTCTTTTGCTGATTCAAGGTCAGGGAGTGTTGCGCATAGTGAAAAGGAAGTCTTACTTTGGGACAGATGGTGATTGGGCCATGTGATATGGTGATGGGAATAGGGGATGGATTTGTAGTTTTTACTTTTGCAAGGAAGCCCGGAACTTCAGATTTGGGATTCCACAGATTTACCAGTTACTATCCAAATAAAAGGAACTTTTGAGAGATGTCTGTCTCAGAGTTATTGGTTGGAATGGAGGGTTGCTGGAACGCTGGCACCCCCTTTAAATATCTTTTGGGCCACAGACCATGGCCACAGACCATCAACACATAACTCAAAATTTAAATCAACAATTCTTCAAGCCTTCATGGACCCCCTGTGATGACATTGCAGTCCCCCAGCAGTCCACAGGCTACAGATTGAGAACCACTGTTGTAGACCATACTGTTTGAAGGGGAAAAAAGCTTAGTCCCACTTTTGTCCTTCAATGCATGCTTTATACATTACTTTGTCAGAAATTGAATCCTATTTCCTTTTTTCCTGAGCTCAATAGACACAAGTACTGTATTCTTTTTTTGGAGAAAATGGTTCTTAATATTTTTCATTGTCCTCTACTACTCCATATTTTCGTAAATCTTCAGTATCATGGTGCAGAATTGTGAATTATCTTCAAAAGTGGTTGCATCATACATTTATATAAGAACCACAGTGGCGCAGTGGTTAGAGTGCAGTACTACAGGCTACTTCTGCTGACTGCAATTTGGCAGTTCAAATCTCACCAGGCTCAAAGTTGACTCAGCCTTCCATCCTTCCGAGATTGATAAAATGAGGGCCCATATTGTTGGGGGCAATATGCTGAGTCTAAACTGCTTAGAGAGAGAGATGTAAAGCACTATAAAATGGTATATAAGTCTAAGTGAGTAGAATAGAATAGAATAGAATAGAATAGAATAGAATAAGCTGGAAGGGAACTTGGAGGTCTTCTAGTCAGTTAGCCACCAGCCAGTCGGCTAGCTGTCAATGCTGACAGCCAGAAGCCACGGTGCAATCGATCGCAGGTATGGGGGGTTTGGGGGAGGTGCTGCAGCCAAACAGCATCAAGCACTTGTTAGCAGAAGGAAGGGGAGGGGGTGGAAGCTCCCCTGTACCTTATTGTGCCTCCCTGGTAACGAATGGGAAGGGAATAGCAGGGTGGGGGGCGGTAAGTACGCTGGCTTCGTTGAAAGGGAAGGGGAGAGAGAGAGGGAGAGAGAAGGGAGACAAGAAAGAAAAGGTGGGAAGGGAGAAAGAAAGGGTATGGGAGAAAGAGAAAGAAAGAAAGAAAGAAAGAGAGAGAGGGAGGGAGGGAGGGAGGGAAGTGAGGAAGAAAGGAAAAGAAAAAGAAAGAGGGAGGTAGGGAGGAAAGGGAGAAAAGAAAGAAAGAAGGAAGGAAGAGAGAGAGGGAAGGAAAAAGGAAAGAAAGAAAGAAAAAGAAAGAAAGAAAGAAGAAAGAAAGAAAGAAAGAAAGAAAGAAAGAAAGAAAGAAAGAAAAGGGGAGGGGAGAAAAAGAAGGAGGGAAGGGAGAAAGAAAGGGAGGGAGGGAGGGAAGGGAAAAAGAGAAAGAGGGAAGGGAAGGGAAAGTGAATGAGATATGGATGGATGGATGGACGGACAGAGGGAGGGAAAGAAAAAGGAGAGGAAGGAAGGACCACAAACCCTGGCACTAGATGCAGTTTCAGAGGATGCTTTGAAATAGCACAACAATCCAGGGCTGGAAAGGATCTCGGAGGTCATCTAGTCCAACCCCCTGCTCCAGCAGGAGACCTTATATAATCTTAATTATTTTGGTGCCTCTAACACACTGGAGAAATTCCCAGAAAAGGAAAGGAGTTTACTAGGCAAGGCTGCCATGCAGAGGAAGGCAGAGGTAGTCCTTGACTTACAACAACAATTGAGCTCAAAATTTTGGTTGCTAAGCAAGAACATTGTTAAAGTGAATTTCTGTCTTTTGACCTACCCAGTCACATAGCCACGCCCACCCAGTCACATGAGCACCAAGCCATGCCCACAGAACCAATAGTAAAAAAATTTGAATCCCATCACTGATTATAATAGTCTAGCTATGATTACATGAACATATAATTTTGTTTGTTTCTTTATTCAATTTGTAAAGTTGCCCAACTCAATCAACTAACTCTGGATGGCTTATTCTCAAATTATAAAAAATTAAAACAATTTAAAGACATTAAAACAATAAAAACAAAATAAATAAGTATAAATATAAACAATAATGAAAGAGAATAAAGTAGAGTAGGATAGGACAGGACAGGACAGGATAGGATAGGACAGGGAAGGACAAAACAGAATAAAATAGAATATGTTATTGGCCAAGTAGCTCTTAGTGTACATGCAAAACAATGTAATCATCATCATCATCATCATAATGATACCAATAAGAAAAGGTAGTGGAACAGATGAGGGTAAAAGTAATACAGCCATACTACATGGGTAAATATGCTTAGACATAAGACAGTACTGTGGGAATTAGATGTTCAGCAGAGTGATGGCACAAGGGTAAAAACTGTCTTTGTGTCTAGTTGTTTTGGCATGCAGTGCCCTGTAGCGGCATCTTGAGGGGAGGAATTGAAACAGTTTATGTCCAGGATGTGAGGAGTCTGTAGATATTTTCTCAGTGCTCTTTCTGACCCATGCAGTATACATGTCCTCAATGAAAGGCAGCTGGTTGCAATAGTTTTTTATGTTGTCCTAACTATCTGTTGAAGTCTGTACCTGTCTTGTTTGATAACTGTACCAAACCGGACAGTTATAGAAATACATATGACAATTCTTCAGAACTGAAGAAGCTTCTTGGGTATGAGGAAGATATTTTCAAAGAGGAAAAAATACACAAGAAAATCCAATTGCCTTTTGGAAAAAGCACTTTTGGGACAATCATGATCTGGATGATTGAGAATCTTCATAGATATGAGTTCTAGTTCTTCCTTAAACATGAAAGCCAGTTGGGGACAGTCACTTTCAGCCCAACTTACTTTATAGGTTTGATGTTGCAAGCAAATAAGAAGTTATATATGCTACCTTGAATTGTACAAAATAAAGGTAGAATGTAAATCTAATAATAAGCTACCTGGAGAATACGTGTAGTAACATTAGAGCTGTGTTGGTTGGGGACATGAATTAATACACACCACTTTTTATACTGTAATGTTGACTGAAAATGCTGTTGATCTGCAGCAAAGTTTAGATATCTACTCTAATGCAACAAAGAATACAATTTTAATATTAATATATGAAAGAGTTAGGTAGCTATGTTTGACATGAAAAGTAAACAATTGTACATTGTACATATATACTGAGTAAGTAAATTAATTTGTACATTTTGGTAGATAGTCTACTACATATGTGGAAAATATGAAAATATGTTAAGATGTGTAAATGTGAGTAGAAAGGTAATTTTGTCTTTTGTGAGGAAGTAATTTGTCAAAAGAAGTAAAAATAGCCATGCTTAACTGTTGCTTACTTTGTTATCATGACAGAAAAAGTGGGCTGTGTCAGGGAGAAACATCAACATTAAATCTTTATTACTGAATGAATGTGGATGTAATCTACTTACTCATTACATCACTTACGTAATGAGTGATCATTACAAAAGAAATATCTTGCAATGGGTTAATCACATAGAATTTAATATGGGTTAAATTACCATCTATCCATGAAAGATGAGTAAGTCAAAAATTGAGTATCTTTTAAAAATCATGTGTTTGAATTGGTTATGGACATGGTGAAGGGAAGGGTGGTTTTCCAAGAGAGAGGTATAAAAACTGGTAGGTACAGCTGTATCTTCTTTCCTTCTTATGATTATAATTCTTACTCCTATTCTGGGCTTTACATAATATTGTTCACTTGAACTGGAATAACACAGTGATATGTTTGCAGTTTATTTATGATCCTTTTCATATAACTACTGATGATCCTTGACAGATCATATTTCTTGTATCTTTCTCTTCACTAATTTCACTTCTCTGGTCAAGAAACAAAACATTCCCACTTATCCCACGTCTGAAATATATATTTTTGAAAGAAGCTTAAATTCAGGTAATGTGATAATAAGGCACAACAATGACGTAGATTATGATTAATTAATACAATTTAAATCTAATATTTTATAGCATTCATGCTTTCAGGGGCCTATTTCTTTTATTATAAAGCTTAGTATCATATATTTAATTTCTGATCTTGCTTTCTAGTTCCTTGAGCATGTAAGCACTTGAGTTCCTAAAGCAGGGCTGTCAAGCTTGCGTCACAGATAACAGATAATCAGAGTTGGAAGGGACCTTGTAGGTCATCTAGTCCAACTCCCTGCCCAAACAGGAGACCCTACACTATTTCTGTCAAATGGCAGTCCAATCTCTTCTTGAAAGCCTCCAGTGATGATGACGCTCCCACAAATTCCGAGGGCAAGCTGTTCCATTGGTTGATTGTTCCCACTGTCAGAAAGTTTCTCCTTATTTCCAGGTTAAATATCTCCTTGTTCAGTTTCCATCCATTATTCCTTGTCTGGCCTTCAGGTGCTTTAGAAAATAGCTTGACCCCTTCTTCTCTGTGGCAGCCCCTCAAATATTGGAAGACTGCTATCATGTCTCCCCTGGGCCTTCTCTTCACTAGACTAGCCAAGTCCAGTTCCTGTAACCGTTCTTCATATGTTTTATCTTCCAGTCCCCTAATCATCCTGGTTTTTTTTCTCTGTATTTTTTCTATAATCTCAATATATATTTTTATAGTGTGGTGACCAAAACTGGATGCAGTACTCTAGGTGTGGTCTGATGTCACATGCTGGCCACTCCCCTGCCCAGTTTAGCAAAGGGGGGGAAAGTTCCGATACGTCAGGTGACAACGCGAGTTTGACACCCCTGTCCTAAAGACTTTTAATCTTTAGAAAAAATTAATCTGTTTCATGTAGTCAGATAAATGAAGAGTATATTTCATGACTATATTCCTGCCTGCCTGCCATATGGCTGTTAATAAAGGAACAATCACAGTAAATTTGTTTTTTACATAATCCTTTTTCGCAGCAGTACAATCAAGTCTACTAGAAATCTTGAGTCTTATAAAAATATAAATTAATTCCACATTGCATTATTTGCTGTGTGAAGGATGCTTAATTGAAGAATAAGTATTGTGTAACCAATAATTACTCCTGTAACTAATTCATTTAAGGCATAGTTATCTGCATATCTTTTTCAGCCCAAAACTAGTTATAGCTCAAAGACAAACATGAACTAACTATTTCCATTGATCTGATAAGCCAAAAATACATTAAAAAATACAAGAAATAAAAAAGAGAAAAATCCTTTCAGTTAAATAATGTCATATGTGTGAGAAGTTCTCTTGGGAAGCACAGTTCTACTTTATAAACTAAGATGCAAAATAATCTAGTTTGTGCTTGTAATAATAGACTTTTATTTAAAAAGCATGCAATGATTTTGAAAATATATTTATCTTCAACAGTAAAAAAAACATGCTGTTCAGTTTCTACCAATGAAAAGTTTGTGAGAGTAATAGCCTTATTCTACAGATTAATCTATCAACCCAAGTAATTTTTCCTAATCATTATCTACAATCTGTAAGTTCAAGCAAAATCACTAACTCACAGGATACTATTAAGATAGATACGTCCTGATAGGAAATTTTCATTTTATATCTAAGTTAAAGTGATCTCCAGTAAACCAGTGAATAAAATTCTCCAAAAGCTCTCTCAGATGTCACAAAATCATAGCTTAGAGTTATTTCACATACAATGTATGCCTTTCCAAAGTATTTATTGTACAAAAATATATAGTGTATGTTAAACATACTTTTAGAATGAAACTATATTGAAATTTACTTTCCTGATACCATGTATAATTTCTAAAGTCATTGTTAAATGCATGTATTATGTAATCAGATGCTTCTTTTCTTTCTGCATAACAATTGTATGGTTTCATGATTTAAAACAAGTCTATTAAAACCTTTATTGTAATTAATACTACATAAACACAAGAGGTTTCCACACTGATTTTTAGGAGGGTTGAGGATTTTTTAGACATTTATTTAGTATACATATATACATTTATATACATTTAACTGAATTGCTTTCCAAGGCAACTGATAAAAACTAATAGCAAATATTTAGCCTTAATAAGTAACCGTGAAATAGCATAAAAGTTATATGTGAGTATGGTTATTCTAGTCTGAGCTGTTTTTCAATAGCATACTTTATTTATGTGTGTCTGTGTATGTGTTTTATTACAGTACTCTGACAAGGCCTTATTCACCCAGCTATGCTTTTACCATTATATTTTTGATGTGGACTATGCAAAAGAAAAATATACTGGTCCAGGGAAAGGTATGTTACAACACTGTCATTACCCTGAACGTTTAAAGTGGAAATTTGCATCATAAAAATCAGTCCTATTTTCTGGTGTTAGGCCAATCTGCCTCATTCTGTTAACATAATATACATAAAGGTACCTGACTGCATGAATTAAGAAATTGTATATAAAAAAGAAAATGGAGTGGTGCAGTGGCCTAAGGTGGAGCTCTCGCCTCACAAGTCTGTGAGTTCAATCCTAGCTAGAGGAAGATATTTCTCTCTCTGGGCATGATGAGAATATATCTGCTGAACAAAACTCCGCATTGGAGACAGGAAGGGGATCCGGCCATTAAACACTCTACTAACTCCATTCAGTTGCCCACCCTCCACCCTGCAAGGTATTATGGGGTTATTATGATGATGATGATGATGATGATGATGATGATGATGATATAAGAAAGAAAATGTATGTCATAATAATGCCTAAAGAAATTCCTGGGAAACGTTACATTCTCTTAAGTAATTGGGAACGATTTAGCCTTCCCTTTGCTGGAGGCTTTTTTTTTAATTAATCTTTTTATTATTTTTAAAATACACTTTCAGTTTTACCTACATAATGAGGTTATATTTATTAATATTTATACTGAAATGTATCTTATATATGCATTTTTATAAATATGTACATTAAATGATACGTAACTATCCAAAATATAAAGATAAAATTATACACTTGTGCAAAACTTGTCATAACTTGGTGATCTGGAATAATGATAGCCTCAGAAAGGGTGCTTTACAGCCCGTAAATGAACCACTTCCAGCCATCGTAAAATATTGCTCCACCATTCCCGCAGACATAAGATTACAATATGGGTACTTGGCACCCTGTTCTCATTTAGAACTAATTAGAATTAAGTACCCCACAGTCTTGGGATTGTTTTTTGTAATCTTCTCTGTTGGCTTCCCTGTCAATGGGGAAACTGGCAGGAAAGGTTGCAAGTTGTTGCTGCCTTATGACAGGACTTTGTCTGAGCTAATTTCTGAGGGTTGATTGAACATTTGAGCTCTTTTCCTTCAGTTCTTTTCCACATTCCACAACCCGTTGCAATGCCCTGTGATCATGTGATCGCCATTTATGATCTTTCCTATCAGCTTCCCCAGAAAGTCAGAGATGCCAATTGGGAAGGTTACAAGTCACGAATAATTCTCCCCCACCTGTGTATCCTTCCTTAGCCCCTCTGCCCTCATTCTGTGCAGGCCGCTTGTGCACCTCTACACACCCTCCCAAGGCATCATGGCACCTCCCTCACCATTTGTGCATCCTGCATACCCTCTCCAGTCTCCTTTACACACTCCTTGAGCCCTACCACAACTTTCACACATCCTTGTACCAGTGACCTGTTTGCAAGCCTAGGATTTCCAACTTCCTGCCAGCTTCACCATGGAAAGCCAGGAGGAAGTTGCTTCGCCTAATAACAATGGGATTCAATTCAGTTTAGTGGCAACTGAGACTGCAGGGATTTGCTGTTGCTAAGTGATGTAGTTATGCTTTATGACCCCATTGCTTAGTGGCAGAAATTCTGATCCTAATTGCCATAGTAAGTAAAGAACTACCTATATAGCTGTGCTCCTGTATATATAGAACTACATGTTTTCCATTCCTTGTCATACCTCTGAATTTTCAACTTTTTCACTTACTCCTTATTTAAATTTCCATTATTAGAACAATAGATAAGAGATTTGAGCAGTTTTTCCAATGATATTATAATTTCTGAAAATAAATTATGAATCAGAATGATTACAGCTATTGTAAAAACAATGGAAGATTGTTGTATACAAATAGCATTGTTGTATCCAAGTTGAGAGAATCCAATATACAGCCTGGGGCAATGAAATTAACAAATGCAACTAGCATTTGGGGAGCTATAATAAGGAACAGGAAGAAAAAGGTATGGGTTAATAATAAAATGTTGCTGATCTCAAGTATATATTTTGCTTAGTTTTTAAGTAGCAACTTGCAAGGCTGCAAAAAAATTGCTGGCTGTGGATATATGCTCTACGAGACATAGTCCGAAGCTCAGCAACTTTTCAAGGTTTAAGAGCATGAAGAATAGATCTAAAATAATTTTTGAACATAATATATTTTCTTTTGAATCTTTTGTTTTATGTTCTTTTGCATAATGTTTTCGTAACTTAGAATTATCTTAATTCTAAGGACTTCTAGTACTAGTATCAGATATATCATACCAATTATTAAAATAAAAATAGAAGATTAGATTATATTGAATCACTCACTGATTGAAGAAGGTTGGATATTAAAAGTATTGTGTATATTTTTAGATCACTACTTTCACTTCTTTCTAAGATCTTTACGATATTCATTTTTATACTGTGCATTTGTTTTAAAAATAAATCCATGCTCAGCAAATACTTTTACAAATTTATAACAGAATTTTACACTAGTCCTCCATAAATATACTAAACATGCTCAGTTAACTTTCTGGATGAATAGACTGTAAAATTGTATTTAGAAAAATGAAATGGTTAAGCTGTATGACCTCCAAGGAAATGCAAAGTCTAACTTGGAATATTCGCTTATATCCTTTAATTTGAACATTGTTTTTTTTCTCTTGTGCTCATGACTTGGTGTGCAAAATATCAATGCAAAGTGGAAGTTTTTTATGGATGAGTTGCTAATAAGCTATACAAGGAGAGCTTTCATCATGGTGGTATTTTTCAGTGATACTAATGAGGATCTTCAATATGTCTCTGCTAACAGTTGACAGGAGAAAAATACAAATTGTATATTGTCCCAAAAGAAACTTGATAATAAAGTACAATATTAAAAAGTGGGCATTTCTATAAATTAAGAAGATTATTCATTAGATACAAAGAAAATTATAAGAATTTATGTGCATATTAGGATGCACACTGTTAGGATGAATTGCCTTTTGGTTAGTATGAAAAGGTAGCAGTTATGTAATTATCAAGCTAATTTAGAAAGTAAAATCTTTTTACCATATTCAATATACTCAATTTCAGCTTGAGAAATAAATCAGACTTTAAAAATGTTTATAGAATAGAAAAGGCCTTAAATACAGTTTAAAGAGAATTCAAGTTTTAAGGCATGCACTATGTATTATCTGAAGTGTTTGAACATCAGTATTGAAGAAATAACAAAATTTGCAGTGCTGAAACATCAATTTAAAAATTTTCTAGCTAGTTTCAAATGTCTCAAGAGGATTTCTAGTTGATTTATTGTGATTTAGGATAAAATACATGTTTGATTATCACTAAATTAGTATAATTATGTCTTAAGAAGATAATTCACCATCTTAATATCTATAAGATTTTTCTTTAATTGTCAGTAAGTAATTGATACACTAGACTAATCGCTGTTATTTACTTATTGTTTGTTTGTTTATTTATTTATTTATTTTGAAGGTGGAAATACAGTTTTTAAGCAATAGGAAAGATTTTTTTTGTAGATGTATTGTGGTTATACAGTTGATAGTTTTTATTTCCATAATGTTTTTTACTACATAATTATACATCTTAATTATGTAATTACCATCATAATTATTATGTAATTACATGTAGTTCCACTAATTACAAAATCAAGAAGTATAATTATCTAGTACAAAATTTCTAAAATCTTATTTTATGAACTGGAGAGTATTTAAAAGACCAATTGGTAAACTAAGAACATATTTTCTTATTTTGATATGCTGATTTAATTTCTGGCCTCCATTTTTTGAATACAAAACTAAAGATGTTTCTGACATCTGCATTTGGTAACTTATAAAAGTAAAATAAAGTTATTTTGCTTTGCTATGTCACTTTCATCTCAATTTTTCCTCAGTTTTTGCTAGTATTCTTAGCTGCTTTTGCTAGTATTGTTAGTTGCTTTAATTTCAATAACTGCCTATTTATCAAATGTATAATTGCACATTGGAAATAATTGCAACATTAAGAAATCAGGTTATCAAGTACAGCCATTAGACTTTTTTTGTATGAAAGATAGGAGTTCTAGTCTCAATCTGGCATTGTCTGATTTGGCTTCTATTCTTTTTTATAATATAATGCAATGCTCATATAGTTAAGTATAAATTCAAGCTATTGTATATAGTTCCTATCATTTTTATTGAACAAACATTTGTATTTTATTTATAAACATATTCATACTGTGGAGATAATTCTCATCAATCAACTTTTATTCAATAAACAAACAAAAAAAGTCAAAGACCAGAGGTTTAGTTTTTTGACATTTCAGACTCGTGCTGGAGCCCATCCTCAGGGAACTTCTCTCTAGCAGAGTGTGTGCTTTGGGTTATTGTGTATGTGGTATTTCTATGGTGTCTATGGTTCTCTAACAACCAGTCACCATATAAATACCAGACACAGAAAAGCCCAAAGCATAACTGCTAGAGAGGAGTTCCCTGAGGATGGGCTCCAGCACAAGTCCAAAAGCTCAGAAGACCAAGCCTCTGGTTTCAGTGACCGACCCAGATTGAATCCTACAACATTATCCTGGGACATGTATATTTGCCTTCATTCATGAAAGAAATTATTTTATAAATCAAACTATTTCTACAAAAGAAATGTCCTTAAAATTAAAACCTGTTAAGTGGATGTAACCAGAAATTCTTTTGATCTTTTTGTTTTTGATAGTTTGGCCATCCTACATTGTACAGGAGGAATAAAGGAGAACATTTGTAGCTCAAGGTTCAAATCAGAGGTCCTTGGTACTTTCTAAGTTTGGTTGTTTTCTTGCAGACATATCATTACCCAAACTAGGTAACAACATCAGTATACAGGACAATTCTATAATAAGTTAGGCTTATATGGGCATTCAACATAGTTCAATAAATATATCCTCTTGGTAAGATTCCTAAACTGTTCCTGAAAGTTCAGCAGGCTTTATTCTTTTGTAAAGCTTTGAAGACCTGTCTTTTCCCCCAAGCACCGGGATCATATTAGATGACTGGACATTAGAAGTTGAGTTGGAACCAGGTTTTTATTGTTTTTAATGTTTTAATGTGTTTAGTTTTATAGTTTTAATATTGTTTTGTATGTTGTTTTTAAGTTTTGATTGGGAGCTGTCCAGAACTGAAGAAATGTTTTAAATAAATGAATCCATCTTTTCTTGAGAATATCAGCTCCATTTCTTAAATGTATGTGGGATTCCCAGCATTAGAGACTATTCCAGAGAGCTAGTTGTTCACATAAAATGTGCAAAGAAGATAATTTCACCCCAACCATTGAGATCTTGAGTGAGAAATATGTGCTGATTTGTTTAATGATCCCTTTGTTTGTTTTCTTGGCTATCCATGGTATTCTCAAGAGCCGTCTTTGGCACCAAAAGTCAAAAGTCTCATTGTTTTTTTCTATTTGGCTTCTTCAAAATCCAACTTTCAGTTCCATAAAGTATCCACAGGGATACTTTATGGAATAGGCCATTTCTTGCACTATTCTAATCTTTACAGATATAGACATATCACTGCATCTGAGTATATTTTCCAAGACCTTGCTGACTGCTCTGTCAAATCCTAATCTGAGGTGTATTTCTTGACTGCTTATTCATTTACTGTTGATATTTTTATTTATTCAGGCTTTCATTCATTTATCATGTTCATATATCAACCCATCTCATATACATGAATGTACCCGGCAGTGTACAATAAAAAAACCATTAAAACAAACATTAACACTTACAATAAAAACATTAATGCTAGTTAAAAAATTAAGAGACAGCATGTTTGATATTTGGTTGATCCAAAAAGGCAAAAGCTATCTATTAGTTCAATACCTTCATTACCAATTCTAAGGATTCTTGCTTTTATTGTGGTCATCATTAGTTTGGTCTTTATATTTAATTTTAGTTCCATTTTTCCATTCGGCTTTTTGAGTTTTGTTTAAAATCTCAAGGATGAGTTCTAGAAAAAATATGCACAAGATTCTGAGTGATTGCAATCCAGAACAAAAATTTAACTCTGTTAGATGATACAAATGGATGCATACCGGTAGGAGCACGATGAGATAGTACAGAAAAAGCTATTTGGTCATTTAGAGACACTGGAATAAAGGAGAAATTGTCATTGAACAGTGAAGCTCTTATTTAGAAAATGTCTGTTTTAAATATGTAGTTGAAGCATAATTCTGTTAATGTGTATGCAATGCAGTAATGACTCTAAAAACATGATTGATTTGCTTGATTATCACATGCAATTGAGAAAAGTGGTGAAAAATATAAGGGTAATGAGATATTGTGAATATGGGACAGCTCACTTTTTGGTAACAGCCAGACTGTTGCTTGTTGTAGTCTTATCAATTGGTTCTGCTTCTGTGGAAACCACACAGCCTGACTGATAAAGACACTTAAAGGTACATCTCTTCTCATAAGTTATACCCAGGCAAAAAAAAAAAGTTCTGTAGTTATCTCCAAATGTTTTAAACAATTTGCTACATCAGAATGGCCAACATCAAAGTTCTAGTATGCCTTACTAATAAATATTACATGAGAAAAATCAATGTGTCATTTTGATTTAGCAAATGCCTGCTTGATATTATCAAATTGCTATATTATCAAATTGCTTAAATGAAATAACCCTAGTTTGTAATGTCCATAATTTTGCCATGAATATGCATATCAGTATTAGTATAGCTTGTGAATTATTTGAAGTTAAAACCTAGAAGTAAAGGAAATAGATATCCTGATTCCCCGGTATTCTTCATGAAATATTTATATGGGCAATCAAACTAGAATATATATATTTACATCTTTATAGTAGGAATATTAATTGTTATTTTTCATTGTAGTTGTTTCCATTTTTTACTACTAGGTTCTTACAATAAATATTGGCCAAAGATAACTGTAATCCAGTTTGCTTATATTTTTATTTTTAACCTCTGGTGTTTCCTGAAATTAATCTTATCAGGGTCATATCTGTCAAATGTGTTTTCTTTCTTAATTCATTTAACTTCAGATATGACAATTATTTTGACATGAAAATGTTATTAATTGTAATATTTTCATTTAAAACAGATATTTTTATTTTTCAAAAGATGTATATACTGGGAGAAATAAAGGAAAATGAATGACAGCCAGAACTATTTTATGTATTAGATAAAAGCAAATAATTCATTTAATGTCAAGTACATGAACTTAAAATTAATTTTTTGAGCTATTCATTGTGGCTGTAGCATGTTTTTATAGCTGTAGGTTGCCTATTTAAAAATTGATTGAAATAATAACAGGAATAGTGAAAACCAATTTCAATATTTGACATTTTTAATTTTACTTTATATTGTATTTTAAATTAATGGAATCTAATTGGACCATTATAAAAATACATATCCAGATTATTTTCCTGATTGAATTGATTGATAACCCAGTTGGTTTTTCAGATATCTAGGAAATTTTCTCTTGTTTCATGAGCTGGTTTGAGTTTATTTTATAAAGAAAAGGTAAACAATAATGAAAAAATATTCTGAGGGTAAGCTCACTAAGTAACTTAAAGTTACTTCACTGAAAATTGTACATCAAATAATTATTAAACCTTCCTCACATAAAAACACAGAGCAAATATGTAATAGTATAGGAAAACAACTTGCCTTGTTTAAAATTAAGTGATAAATACAAATAGTTTTATGCAAAAAGTAAAATTACCTGAAATATTCACTATCCAACATAAATAGGGCTATATTATTTAATGAATTAAATTTAATCCTTTTTTAAAAAAATAAACCACATGGAATTAAATGGAATTAAATGGAATAACAATTTAAAAAACTTTGCAGGTGTTAAGTAAAATGTTTTAAGTGGTATTACGCTTTCTCTAGGTGCTGAGATGCATCCCTTTGGTTATTGAATAGAACCAGATACGCAATCCCATGTTTACGGAAACCTCCAAAATGTTTCTATCTTGTTCTATACTATAGGGAGTTAATGGTTTGGTGTTTGGGGGCCGGGGGGGGGGGTTGAAGGAGAGGAAGTACATCATGAAATGAATGCCTAGCATTTCATTTCTGCTAAAAAACAAATTATTTTTCCTTCAAAAATAGGACATTTGTTTTACATATTCCTCAGATTTATTTTCTCCAGTAGGAGGCTGAGTTGTTTACAGACTCTAAACATAAAATGTTGCAAATAAAAAAATAGTAAAGGACAGATAATACTGAAAAGGTTTGTTCTAACCACATTAAAGGGCACCCACAGCTGGGGGTAGAAGCTGAGCTCTTGCCCAAAGGCCCTTTGTCAGGTCTTCAAGGCTGTCCAAATTCTGTATTTAATTGGAAGGGAGAAATCCTATATTGGGAATATAGTAATTTAACTAAATGCAAATTTAATTATTAGATGAACTAATTACCTAAATTCTATTTAGATCAAATCAAATTCTAAACTAAACTTGATATAGTTAATTAGTATTTTATTGAATTCAATCCTTACTGATTACTAGCAAGCTTTTTGAATATTATTTATTAATCAAACTTATATGCCTCTGCAACAGACTTTCAGTGCGTCACAAGATACACAAATACCATAACTGTACATAAAAACATCTTATAAATATAAATTTAAGAATTAAAAACAATATATGGTATCTGATTCCAAAAGCCCACGGGGAAAGCTCTGTTTTCTATTTTCTTTTTTTGTGTGTGTTTTAAAACGAACTTTATTTGCAATGGATTAAAAAGATATAAACCTATGAGTATACAGAAATAAAAAATAGTAAACATACAAATAGGACAGTAAACATATTTCTTTCTATTACATTTGATAATAGGATTGATAGTTCATAATAAACAATAATAAATAATAATTGGCAAGTATTCCTTGTCTCTTATAGATAACATATTAATAAATAAGTAACACATGTTACTCTACTATTGCTATTGGATTATAACTGTATTATTTAATCATTAGAGCCTTCATAATGTTTATGTATTAGAGGAGAAGCTTGAAACCATTGTTTTATATATTCAGCATATACAACTATATATAATATGTTTCCTGGGTTCATTTATTCTGTACATTCTTTTTCTTGCGTTCTACCCAATTGCACCATTTATCCAACACCAGGTAGTACTCTGAATCATCCTTCCCATTTAATTTGAGCGTGAGCCTCTCCATTTCGGCACATTCATAAATTTTTTGAATAATAATGTGTATTGGTGGTACGTTAGGCCTTTTCCAATATTGCACCAAATAAATTTGCATTGCTGTTAGTAAGTGGATGATCAGGTATCTCACTTTGGGAGAATAGTCCCCTTTAATCATCCCCAGGAGGAACAGTTCTGGTTTCCACTCCAGTCCGCATTCAATCATTTCTTCTATCCATATTCTTATCCTTGTCCAATATTTTTTAATCTTAGGGCATGTCCACCAAAGGTAGAAATAGGTACCGAATTTCTTTTTACATTTCCAACAGCTTGGGTTTGCTGTTGGATATATAGCTAATCTAGAGGGTGCCAGATGCAATCTATATATCATTTTATATAGATTTTCCTTATATGGTATTGATTTTGTTAATGTAAGATTCCTTTGCCAGATTTCCTCCCAGTCGTCCAGATCTATATTATAACCAAAGTTTTTTTCCCAGGCTAGCATTGGTCCTTTCCCAATTTCCTCAGCCAATTCGTATTCCAGTAGGTAATTATATAATTTAGATATCATATTTTTCTCTGGGCTGAGGAGTATTTTATCTAATTGAGTGTCTTTTATTTCAAATCCATAATCTTTTACATCCCTATTATATCTCATTTTTATTTGAAAGTAGGACCAATTGTCAATAATTATTTCTTGGGTTTCTAACTCCTGAATCGATTTAAGCTTTCCCTCATTGTCTAGAATTTGGTGGTATTTGAGCTTTTTGCTAATATCCATTGTGTTGGGATGGAACATCGCCTCCATTGTTGAAAGCCACCTCGGAATTTTAGTGTAATGGTTCCTTCTAATATCTGTCCAAATTTTAATCAGAGATTTACGTATAGTGTGTCTGGAGAAATATGAATGGCTTTTATTGTTTGGGTTCCACAAAAATGCGTGCTACCTTATTTGTAAATCATGGCCCTCAAGTGTTAAGATTCTTTTATTTCCCAATTTAACCCAGTCCTTTATCCACACTAGTGCCGCCGCTTTGTAATAAGTCTCCCAGGCGGGAAGTCCAAAGCCACTTTTGCTTTATTATCTTGTAGATAGATTTTTTTATTCTTGTTTTTTCCCCTGCCCAAATGAATTTCATAACAATTTTATCCAAGTCTTTAAAGAATTTTTTATCCAATAATATCGGAATTGTTTGAAATAAAATTTTTGGTAGTACATTCATCTTAATAATTGCTATTCTACCTAATAATGAGATTTGCATTTTACTCCAATTTTCCAGATCCTTTCCAATTTGTTGCAATAATTTGATATAGTTGTCCTCCCTCAGTGTTGATGCTCTAGGTCTTAGCCAAATGCCTAAATATTTGATCTTATTCACAATTTGTAATCCCATCATTTCCTCTAATTCTTTTTGTTTACTGTTTGTTAAGTTTTTAACTAGCATTTTAGTCTTTTCCTTGTTAATTTTTAATCCTGCCAATTTGCCAAATTTATCTATTTCATTTAATAATACTTGTCCCGAATCTATTGGTTCTTCTACAAGGACCATGTCATCCACAAATGCTTGTAATTTGTACTCTTGACTTTTAATTTTTGTTCCCTTAATTTCTTTGTTTGATGTACTTCTGTCCAATAATGTTTCTAGAATTGTTATAAAAAGCAGAGGTGACAGCAGGCATCCCTGCCTGACACTCTTCTTTATCTCAAATGGTTTGATAGCTTTTCCATTTATCAGTACATTTGTCTTTTGTGTGGCATAAATTGAATTTAGCATTTTTGCAAAATTACCACCAAATTTCATCAGATTAATCTGGTATTTCATGAAATCCCAATTAAGATTATCAAAGGCCTTTTGCGCATCCAGGAAAACAAGAGCCACTTGGTTTCCTGGGTGCAGTTCATAAAATTCTAATATATCTATTATCGTTCTCCTATTATATCTAATCTGTCTCATGGGAAGGAATCCGTTTTGGTCAGGGTGAATTTTGTCATTGAGGACTTTCTTTAATCTTTCTGCCATTACAGTCATGAAAATTTTATAGTCTGAATTTAGAAGATATATTGGTCTATAATTCTTTATTTGATTGGCATCTGCACCCTCTTTAGGAATTAATGTAATATAAGCTTCCTTCCATGATTCTGGAATTTTAGCTTCCAATAATACCTCATTGCAGATCTCTAGCAACACTTTTTCTAGTACCTCTCCTATCTCTTTATATAACTCACTTGGAAAGCCATCTGGGCCTGGGATTTGTTGCTTTTTTGTTTTTTAATTGCTTCTTTTAATTCACTTAAAGTTATTTCTTTATTAAGTATCTCCTTTTTGTCCTCTGGTAGCCGATGTAAAACTCCTTTCAAATATTCTTCTATTTTGTTTAGATCAACTGTATCTTGCTTATATAAGTTCTCAAAGTACTCTCTTACAATTACCTTCTTTTTTTCCAAATCAGTCTCAAATACTCCATTTTTGTCCACTAATTGGTATATTGTTCTTTTTTTATTTTCTTTTTTCAGTTTGTACACTATTTTTCTACTATTTTCAGAAGGCAGATAACATTGGATCCTCCCATGGGAGGCTATTCCAGAGGACCTGCCCCACCTCCCAAAAATGGAGGACAATCACCTACTCCCAGAAAATTGAAGTAGTTGGGCAAACTCTAGTTGGGATAGGGTTACCTGCATCTCTAGATAATCTGGTGCCAAACCAATACAAGTGTAATCTATCACCTCCTATAAACAACTCTGGAATTCTGGGTCACTGCATTTTATACCAAGTGAAGCTTCTGGGTAGTCTTGACAGGTAAATCCATATAAATTGCATTGCAATAGTGTGATTGGGTGGCAATGAACAAATGAATCATTTTAGTCAAATACTCTCATCCCAAGTAAAACTGCAGTAGGCAGAACTATTGCACAAAGAATTCCCTGGTCACAGTTTCTCCTTGCTGATCCCAAAGGACCTGCAAACTACAGACCAGCTCCAATAGGGACAGTACAAATCTGTTCGGACACAAAATGGGTCATAGAACTCTATCCCAACTAGATTTTGCCCAACTACTTCAGTTGTTCTAGGAGTAGGTGATTGTCTCTCCTGATGTACAAACAATAGCTCCATCTTGCTAGGATTCAATTTAAGTCTTCTCTGTCTCATCCAGACTTGAATAACCTGCAGGCACCAGGCAAGACTTAAACTGCATCTCAAGCCTGACTCAGACTTGCATTGTACAGTTGGGTATTGTCAACACTTTAGTAGTACTAGACCTGAAACTGCCTGGTGACCTTTCCCAGCATCTTCATATAAGTAACGAGAAAGAGAACTAACCCTATGACCCTACACAAGGGAGCAGCTACTGTGCCAATCTTTCTCCCTAATCACTGTCAATTTGAACCAACCACTGAGGAGGGAAGGGGAAACATGCTTCTAATCTCCAGTCCTTGCAGCTCCTGCAGAAATATCACAGTCAATAGTACTGAAGGATGCTGATTGGTCCAAAATGACTAAGAACACTATACCTGTGTGTGCTCAGACTATACAGAGGATCTTCATATCATACAAACAACCATTTACAACATACAAAGCCAAGACTTGGCCTACTTCCATAGTGATAATGGCATAGACCTAAAAGAAGGAAGTAAAATTATTTTCTTATATTTGGATGCCAAGAAGTTGGTGATTCTGAAAGTTATAACTTCAATTGATTGTCAAGACTGGTAGTATTGATGGTAAATTATTACTGTAATGCATTTTGCATATAATGTTGCAAACTATTTAATTATAATGCAGCAGTTGATATTTTAGTGAACAATAATTTTTACTTTTTATGGGTGATTCAGTCAAAGCATCTAATTATTATAATAATATTAATATTACCAGAAGCATATTTCCTGGGTCTGAATATGTTAAATATTTTAAAGTATCTAATATCTTAGAATATATTGCCCACTTTTGAAATATCAGGATTGCCAATTGTCAATAAATCTATTTGCATCTCTTTTCACTGGTTTTCTTAGCAACAGATCAAATTAGATTCGTCACAGTGGGCCTATAGTGATTTCAAAATGAAATGGAATATATTAAGGCAACCAACCACACTGATTAGATCGCAAGCCTCATTTAATTTTATACATTCACACATTACAGTGAAAAGCAGAATTTAATGCATGACTGTGATTGTATCTTGAATGACTTCAAAGGTCATCTGTTATAGATGCATAATTTGTCGCTATTAAATACCTACCTAATTAATAAAGAATTTTCTATGGTCATTAGTTATCAGTATAATTTAATTTCGTACTTATGCTCCTCCAAAAAATTGCAGTATATTGTTCTGACCCTAGCCTAGCAATCAATTTACCATATGTTCTCTGTGCATGACTTGTGTAGTATACATACCAGAAATAGTAACGTTTATTTGTGATACTGCCATATTAATGTAATATTAAGTCTAAATGCAAATCCTGTAAGTATATAAATGTTACCAATGTTACCATGTGGCCAAGCAAATTTAGACTACACATACAAGTTTGGAGAGGTGACCAAAAGGAAGTCTCATGTAAGATTGGAGTCATAGTGCATATCATATACAATCAGAGTTTATTCTAGACATTTTTGGTATAACTTCATTTCTCCTGGGGGGAAGCCGGCTGCCGGAGTGTGCTGCAGCAGCTCCTCTTGGTTTTATTTTATCAATTTTTAGTACTCCCATTGGATCCTTTTTATTTAAATAATATTTTCTGGAGAAGATAACAGCATAGACCACAACACAGACAAAAGTTTTTGTTTTGCTGAGGACTAACAAGGCATGGGGAAAAGACAGAAGTGCCATGGCACTAGCCCAGGATCTCTCCAACCAGTGAAGACTGCAAAACAACCAAGAATTGAGGAGCACTTTGCTGGCAAGAGATCTGTAAGTAAAACTAACCCCCCTCCATTTCCAACAATCTTGAGAAGTTAGAACGGGACCTGCAAAGAGATCTGACAAAACAGCAGATATAAGATTTTCCTGATCTAGTGGGGGAGGAGCAAAATGACTGCCAGAGTTTTTCACAAACAACTAAGCCAGTTACAGCTGATATGGAGACTGTAATAAAGACTAAAAAGATTAACAATAATCTAATTCAAAGTGAGGAGAGCTTACCCTGGGAGAATACAACAGAGTTTATGGCAAAACAATGCCTTCTCACAGCGCAAATGGCTGTCTCAATATTTGAACAATTAATAACCATCCAACACGATGTAGAGACACTAAGAAAAGATATCGCTGTCTTTCTGCAAGCATAGTATCGGGCTGCAGACCCCATCACCAACGTGCTTACAGCAGACCTGGGTAAATCCCATATTCAGGATATGGAAGAAGAAAAAGAGCAAAGACCCAGGGAAACAGTTAAAAAGTTGGCAGCCCTCTCAGAAAAACAGCCGTTCTCCAGACAAGGCAACAAGAGGAGGAGGTATCAATAGAGAAGTTTCATAGGAAGCCAGGAAAGCATCTCCCCTATAATCATATTGCTCATTGCAAACACAACAGATTGCTTTGAGAATCCATATGAACAGACTTAATTACGGATGCTGGATTACTAAGAGTGCTATACTAAAGTCCCAAAGTCAGCTTCTTCACTGCCATCGGGGGAAGATTGATCTTCGTGCTGTGGAGTAGCTTCCTGAGGTCCCAAATTGGAAGCAGTTACTCCTGAATTTCAAGCAGCCCACCATTCCACTTATGCCGTTTAAGATGAAGGCACATTTAGCCTCTTTCCAAATATTTCCCATCAGAGTTTTCTGTGAGGAAAAGGTTAAACCTTTATTTGTTAACATGCGAGCACCCGTGGCTGCTGTCTCTGCATTCTCAACCTTGGAAAAAAGAGAGAAAGAAAGTGGGAGTCAGCCAGCCTTGGTCAGTGAAGATGTACTTCTGTGCTGTTAAGTACAGCACAGAAACAGGCCTCATTAATGCTTTTGGCCCTCTCCCAAGAAAAGAGCAAGATAACAACAGTTAGAAAATTTAAAGAAATCCTTGTTGGTCACAATGGACATTGCTGAACCACTTATAGATCTGGTTTCCCCAATCATTGAACCTCTTCTCCCCCAGAGGGCAAAGGATTGCACGAATATGAGATGGAAAACAGAAGCCAAGATACACAGGGACCACTAGAGGCTCCAGTAGAGATGGAGATACTATCATCCTTATATGAATATCCTATGACATCTTCAGCACCACAACAAGAGATTGGGAGAGGTCCCACAACAGTACCATCATCTCAAAGTCGAATGAAGCATGACCTAATAACCCCTTGCCCTATACCTAGAGAAGAAGCACAGGAATGGCAATCTGTGCTAGCTGGTGCTAAAACCCTTTATTCTGAACACAGGATTCAGATGTGTCTCCCCTCCTTTTAGAGAAAGCCAATTTCATGCGTGATAACAACTCAGTCCAGTTCAACAACCCTACAACTTCCCTTTGTATAAATCAAATTTCCTGATGAGTGGCAGAAGATGATCCCCTCTCCATTATAACCTGGAATATAGTGGGCTGGACTGTCCCATCAAAAGACCAACTCTTTTTTGACTACATATCACAATTTGACATCCTCTTCTTACAGGAAACCTGGACCCCCGCAGAGATACAGTTAGATGGTTATTGGACCAACTCTTTCCCGGCTGCCCCAAGTAAGGTGGGTGGGAGAGCTAAAGGGGGTATTGTGACACTAGTTAATACAGCCCTGCAATTTAAATGTGTATCACTGCCAACTTTTCAGCCATGGGTTGTGACTACCTTACTTTTATATAAACAGGTGGAGATTTTGCTTTATAATATCTACATTCCTCCACTCAAGAAGAAGGATTTGGGATAGCATAGAAGATTTTATCCTTGGCTGTTCAGACAAATACCCAACACCAGCAATAATTATTGGAGGGGACTTAAATGCTAGGATGGGTCCAAACAATCAAGCATTATTTAATTAATTTAAGATCCATTATGATGAGAATGTACCAGAACAACCCCTGCATTCCAGACAATTTAAAGACCCTAAAGCAAATTGGGCAGGTTTATGTGTAAGACAGATGACTTTACGTTTTGACTTTTGTATCCTAAATGGTTCCACAAAAGGCAACTACCCAGCAGAAGATACTTATTGGGGAGCAGGAAGAAAATCCACAGTTGATTATTGGATAATATCATATGACCTCCAGAAGTTCTTGCAAAAGATGGGGGTAGACTCACGACTGGAAAGTGATCACAGTTTAGTAATCCTTACTCTCACATTACACCAGAAATCTCTAACGACTGGTTCAATCGACCTACCCAGGCTAGAGAACCAAAATACCCAGGTAAAAATTAAATGGACCAAGAAAAATGCAAAGGAAGTTACTAAATGGATGTTAGTGCCAGAAACAATAGAACTTTGTACATCTCTACTAAGAAGTAAATTTGAAGGATCAAACTTAGAGGGGTTTGAAACTTTAATTTCAAATTTGAAATCGGTTCTCACTAACAGAATACTAGCTCAATCCAAAAAGCCGATTTTAAAGAATAAAAATTGGTTTGATAGAGATTGCGTGCAACTGAAAAGGATATATAATAAAGAATATAGGAAAAGTAAAAACACCCCTTCTGAGGATCACACTCGCTACTTAAAGCCGTTGAAGGCTCAATATAAGACCCTGCTAAAAGAAAAGTACGGCTCTGAAGGAGTCTTGGCATAGATTAATTGCAGCAGTCAAGACAAAAAGTACGTCCCTTTTCTGGCACATCACTAGAGGATTGGGGAAATCCCCCCTACCCCCAACTAATCAGGTACCGATTCATGCCTGGGAAGAATATTTTAGAGAGCTATATACAGACCCTGACTATATAACTAAGGAGAGCCAAATTAGTTTGGACCAAACTCCTTAATGGCCCCCGGTTACAACCAGGAGAGATATCCTGGTTGATCAGAACCCTCAAGGCTAATAAGGCACCAGGTGCTGATAATGTCCTGCCAGAAATAATCAAAAAGAATGCCAGTTGGTGGGCTCCACTTTTAGCATCTCTGTTTACATTTATAGATAAAACGGGCCGTTTGCCAAGAGATTGGGGACTAGCAATTATCATACCAATTTATAAAAAAGGTAATAGAAATGACCCAGATAATTATAGACCTATTGGCCTTCTGAGTGTTATTAGTAAATTGTATGCCAAACACCTAAACTATAAACTCCAGGATTGGCTAATTTCCGGGGGGATAATCAAAGATGAGCAAGCTAGTTTTAGAGAAGGAAGATCTACGGTGAATGATATCTTGGTACTTCACCATCTGGTTCAAAAATACACGAATAAAAAAAAATCCTCTCTTTTTGTAGCCTTCGATTCAATATCCAGGAATACCCTCTGGGAGAAATTAAAACGCACTACCATCGATAAATGCCTCCTTTTCCTCATATAAAAATTGTATGCTAATTCCACCTTGAAAGTGAGGTGTAATCCTCAAGGGACTTTAATTGGCCCAGTAAGGATACAAAAAGGGGTACGGCATCTTATCCCCCTCCCTTTTTAACTTCTACATTAACCCTCTGATCAACCTCTTACAGAACCCTGATTTACATCCACCTAACGTAGCACAACGTAAAATCTCGATTCTCCTATATGTCAATGCTGCTGCTATAATTTCACAAACTCCAATAGGACTAAAGAAAGCAATTACAGCAACACTTGAATTTTGTAAACAAAATAAGCTGGTCCTTAACTTTGATAAATCTTTGATAAAAGTTTTAGTTTTTGCTAAAAGATCTAGACAATACTCCTGGAAAATAGAAGGGCAGAGTTTAGAACAGGTTAGGACATTTAGATATCTTGGGGTGGTTTTCCACTCGCAAGGGACATGGAAGGCACACCTGGATCACATATTGCAAGCAGCCTGTAGGTCCTCAAATGCAATTAAACGTTTTTTTTACACTGGTGGAGGGCAATTAGTACCTGCGGCCTTAAAACTTTTTGAGGCCAAAACATTGGCACAAATTCTATATGGAGCACAAACAGGAATCTTTGCAAATAAAAGACTTGCTAGAACCTATACAAACCAAATTCCTGCAAGCCATCTTGGCTTCACCCAAAAAAACTCCAAATGCCCAGGTAAGAATTGAGACAGGCTTGCTTCAAATTCAGGTAAGAGCCTGGAAGATGATGATCATTCATTGGCTAAAAATGCATTTCTTCCCAGAGGGATTGACCCCTCTAGTACTGACTGATAACTACCCCTCCTCCTGGAAGCAGGCAATAGACCACAAACTGGGGTCCTATGGGCTCTCACCAGTATTCTTAATGTCCCTAGGCTTTGGCCAAGCAAAGCAAGTAGTAATCAATAGAATGAAGGACATGGAGTTCCAAGAACTAAATAGGTTGGCTCGCCACAGCAGGGACAGAATCAAACCGGGAGTGTGGGAATCAGCAAGATATCTAAATGTTCTGATCTTCCCAAAACAAAGAATAGCATTCTTCAGAGCCAGATTTAATATTCTCCCATCAGCACTCCTTCAGGGCAGGTATAAGAAAACATCAATAGCAGAACGGGTATGTATATGTGGTAAAGGAGAAGTTGAAGATATCTCACATGTTTTATTGTACTGTGAATTATACAGAGTTTATAGGTCATTGTATATTCTCCCCTTACAGAGAGGTTGCCAGGGAGGGCAGACAATTTTTATGTAGACTTTCTCCTCCAGGATTCAAACCTAATAAAGGTTACGCATGCAGTGGCAAAATTCTGTGTTGCTGCAATGTCTACTATAAAAAAAAATGGTTACAGAATTGTAGCTGTCAATTTGTGACAATTTTTGGAGATAGAACAAACTTTGGAAAATGATATTTAACACATATTTATTGGCTCTCCACTCATATAAACCAGGGAGTGTCCCTAACTGTTTGAGAACATGTATTTTCTTAACTAAGACCGTAATAAAGTTATTTATTCATTCATTTCTCCTAAAGAATAATATCATTAGTTTAAAAACTATTTGCTTTTTTAGCCCTGGATTTCATCTCTAATTTCATATAATTTGATTTTTTAAAAATATTTTACAATTTTAGCTTTTAATAAATGTAAATGTATGATAATATTTACATACAATTAATATCTAAAATATAAAATTTCCCAAGGCACCTGTTTCTTTTAGAAAGTTATTCTTAAAAATAAACTTAGGTTGAGAACTTCCACTTTTTTACAAAATGAATTGTTTCTTGAGATCTGATCAATTTGAAAAATGTGTATCGTATTAAGCCTTTATTATTTCCAAGAGTCTTTTCAAAAGCAATACAGAGAAATGTTTGATCTCAGAAACAGTGCTGAGTGTTGAGGCCACTGCAGGGCCTTCTTTATGGCCTTTGATAATAATATTCCTTTGTAGTAGGAACCTGGAGAGAATTCTGTCTTCTAGATCTTATAGGATAGGCAAATAACAGCTGCACGTAAACAGTCTTGAAGATACCCAGATCCTGGGCTATGTATTGTAACCAATCAGATACATTAAAGATCATAAATAGGTTATGAAAACAAGTGTTTAATTGTAAGAGTCTTTGACTCTGGAGGTAATAAACTATTTTCATGATGAGTATTCAGAACAGATCTTTCTAATCAAATATTAAACTTTTCTTTCATTTGGAAAATACTTATTACAGCTGTTGACCATGTTGACTGAAAAATCTGGGAGTATTGTCCTAGTTAGAACATCTACAGGGCACTCAATTGGAGGAGATCTTGTGTCTTTTCAATGTGTTAATTCTCATTCTGATCATTTCTGGAAATTAACACATTTTTTTTAAAGAGAAGAAAACTATAAACAGTTAACAGGATATAGCATTTATTCTGTATTATGTACCTATATATCACAATGTTTAATGTAGATTGCTTTCTGTATAAAATGTGTGATTTCCATAACCCATATAATAATAATACTTTATTTGCGGTCACAGACCAAAACACAAGTACAACCAAAAGAAGAACATGGGAAAATTAATCATGAACAATTGGTCACCAAAAACTTGACTAAGGGGAATTACAGCATTCTCCTCTGATGGTTACAGCTCTTAAAAAAAATGGGAACCAAAGAAGTGATATATGAGGAGCCATCCCCTAGACAATATAAGAACAAATTACTAACATTGTGTCTAGAAGGGTCTGTTTCAAGGAGAGACAGTAACTTAGATCTGCCTGTGTTATACATAGGGCAATATAAAAGGACATGCTCCACAGTTTCAACCACAGGGGCATAGCCGCTCGTTAATCGGGAATAACCCATATAAACATATATTCTGTGATATGTTTTTTTTAGTAAGCAAACCATTCATTGTGTGTTTAAAAATTTAGGTTCCTTAAAGGAGTTTTCTCTTCCTATTCATGCAATGTTAACTTACGTAATAATTATTTTAGAAGTAAGGATATTGATAAGTACACTATGCCTGGCTTCTGAGGTTGGGCAATGCCAGGGCCCCAATATCCTCTTACCTCTACTTTGCATTTCTCATCACGCAATCCTGCTGTGAAGATTAATGGGGTTATTAAATGAATAAAGGAAACTAGTAACTAAGGATTTTATGTTGCACACCTAAGGTGTGTTTGTCTGAGTGCCCTTACTTAAATATATGTTTATAGACTGCAAAGACAACCTGGGGTATATAAATACTGCTATAATATAACAAGTTAATTGTAAAAATACTGTGTAGTTTAATTTGTTTTTGTGTGCACAATTTCATGAAATACATCCTTCCACTAGAACTATAATCCATAGGAGAATAGTGTATGATCTAATATCATAAAAGCATTTTTAAAGAAAAAATTTTCTTCTAGTTATTGGTATTATAGGTTCATATTTCTTACAACTTCTGGCTTCTATGAATGTTCTCAGATCTAGAATCTTCTCATTTTCCTATCTCCTCTTCTTATTTTTCAGGTATATATTTTTACAAGCTATATGCAGTTCCTCTTTCCTCATAAAAAGTGAGAAATGATTGGTCTGGCCAGCAAAACAGACTGTTGATTGTAGCATCTAGGCTTATTGGAATACTATAAAGCTGTCTTACAGTTTCACTGAAGCACATAGTTGCTTGGTTAATTAACTCCCTGCAGGTAGTCATGATGCTTTGAAATCTAAAATTTTATTTAATCAATGTCACAAGGACTTTGATTTGCCCTTATAATAGTTATTTAAGTAAAATCTCTGCAGAAATTAGTTATCTGTATGTGAAATGTTGTACCTAGCAGTAAAACTGAAGGTGACAAATAGGTCTCTTAGCTTCCACATGACATTTTGGAGCTCAGTATTCTCGGCACTGTTCCTTATATAATTTTATTTTGAGAAAAAGTAACTTTCTTAAATTTCATTAAATAAGTAACATTATTTTCTCCAATGATTCAGTGGGTAAAGAGACCAAAAAAGACCAAGAAGCAGCAAAATCTTTTGTTCCTAAGACCTCCATTTAAGAACGCTTTGTTGAACATAGGTGAGATAAAACAATAGGGAAAACCCTACTTTCCCTTGAAAGCTTTTGAATACTGCATCAATCCAAATGAAATGACAGTAAAGTTGTTTATATTCCTTGAGTTGATATATGTAGGTAGGTAGGTATGTATTTCTAAATTTTGTTTTCAGGTTTGTAGACAGCATTTTTTAAAATATTGACAATATTAAATTGACAATATTAACAATAAGAATATTGTTATTTGGAGGAAAATTTGTTTTTTATAAAATGGAAAAACACAAATGCTTTAAATTTTTTCTCACATTTACAAGTTATCCGTCTTGCCTGTTTTCAAACATAAAAACAAAAAGTCTTTTAAAAATACTGGTTAATTATTTTTTTGCGGAAAACATTATTCCAGGCAGTTTATGAAACTTTTTAAAAATAAAAATTACACCTTATTTTACTCTTTAATTTTGTTACCTTGAAACTTAATTCTTCAAATTGATCAAATGCTGACCAATCAAACTGGATGTCAGCGTTCCAGCAACCCTCCATTCCAATCAATAACTCTGAGACAGACATCTCTCAAAGGTACCTTTATTTGGATAGTAAATGGCACATCTGTGGAATCCTGATTCTGAAAGTTTCAGGCTTCCTTGCAAAAGTCAACCCCCCCCCACCTTAGCCATCACCACATCACATGGTCCAATCACCATCCGTCCTAAAGTAAGATTCCCATTTATTATTATGTGCCACATTCAGTGACCTTGAACCAACAAAAAAAAATTTTTTGTCTAACTAGATATACTCAAATGAATTCCTCCTTCCCACTTTCTCAGGCTCAATTGTGGCAGCGTAGGAGCATCAAATCTCAATATGGCTTCCAAAGCTGACACTGGAATAATTATAACTATATTATATATAGCATAACATTATTCAGCTGTTTAGCAAGAAACATGGCAACCTTTTTATTTTGCAATGTTTTTTGTTTCATTTTTCAGTATTTATTAGTTGATGGAGGCATGGAAATTGCTTTGTACCATAGGATGTAGTTAACAATAAGTTTTGGATTAATTTGTTTTTATAAACCACTAAAAATGTGGCTTTCCCTTTTTCAGAGTAACTCTCCTATTCAGATTTTGGCATCCATTTAAAATCATTAATAGTGGCCATAAAAATTCTGCTGAGTCACCTCATGTTCTGTAATAAAAATGTTATATTCTTTCTTGTATTTTTACTTACCTAGTGTCTATTTATTTACTTATTAAATAGATTTATGTGGCCATCCAACTCACAGTAATTCCTTATGTTAATATAAGAACAGTTATATTAAGTTAGTGATGGTGTGGAAACTGCATACTGATTCAGGTTAATTTTATCATCAACCTAGCAAATAAAAATAGTTTTGAATTATTTATGTACAAATATCTATATCCAGTTACATGGAGAATATATTCCCTACCTGATTCAGGTTAATTGTATCATCAACCTAGCAAAAAAATAGCTTTGAATTTACAAATATCTATATCCAAATACATGAAGAATATATTCCCTACAACACATTTCTATGCATCTTCCTCCTGTCCCATGGAAACCCCAGGATTCAACAGACCGCTACCCTCCTAGCCTATTGAAAGACCTTGAACAGTTGCCTCTTTCCATAAGCCTTGGGGTAGAGACTAGAATATGCGGATGTGTGGGAGAGTGCTGCTCTGGGATGCCAGGAGCTTTTATTGTGATGATTCATTTTTTTAAACTATTTTTTATTTTGTGAATTGGCCAGGGCTGTGGTTCATAAAATGGGACACTATATGCACTATATGTATAGGTCCGCTAGCTTATTTTTAAAAATTATCATTGTTTATATTTATTATAACTAAATTTGCTTTGATTTCTGCTAAAATATAATTAAATATAGAATCCAACATTTTTCACAAGCCAGTTATTTTATTTTTGAACTTCAGTATTCTGGATTATGAAATTAAAAGGTCATTGTATCGGGTCTTGCTATTACAACATGCACATACTTTATTTCTAGGTCCAAAGAATTATTTATCTTATTGAAAATAATTATCATTATTATTTCTATGGATTATTTTATAATCATACATCTCCATATATCAGTGTAAACCAAAAACTATAAAGAAGCCCAAAGGACTCTAAAAATCTTATCCCAGTGTCAGATTTTGAGTTGTTGAAGAGTTTTTCAAAACAGTGGTACAATATAGCATAAGCATAAACCAATATTTTTTAAAATAATATTACATATTATTGCAGTTATAATTGTTTTTTAAAAATCAGTTAATCCATAAAAGCTACTGCCCCAATATTTAATACATGTTTTATTCTCTAAATTGATAGTACATCAAACCATTTGTTATTGGAATCAATTTTATTGTCAATCCATTTAATCCACTGACACCAGTCATCTTCCATCCAGTGAAAGGGAGCCAATTGTTTTTTTTTTGGTGTTGATGGTTTTATGCCTCTTGCTAGGAATATCATCTAATATTTCTGCTATTAAGAAGTATTTTCTAACACAGAGTCTATCTTCTTTTAGTTTAATTCATGTCCTACCCTCTGGATGGTCTTAGTCTTCTGTATGAGATCCTTTCAAGTGCTACAAAAATGCTTTCGTATCTATCTTCAATCCACTCAAGAATAAATATTTAAAATTTATTTATTACTTTTGATATCTAAGAATGTTAAGTGTATTTTGACTTTTTATCAGACTGTCTGCCCAAGGGATATCTACAGGTGAAACTCGAAAAATTAGAGTATCGTGCAAAAGTTCATTTATTTTAGTAATGCAACTTAAAAGGTGAAACTAATATATGAGATAGACTCATTACATGCAGAGCAAGATAGTTCAAGCCGTGATGTGTCATAATTGAGATGATTATGGCTTACAGCTCATGAAAACCCCAAATCCACAATCTCAGAAAATTAGAATATTGTGAAAAGGTTCAATATTCTAGGCTCAAAGTGTCCCACTCTAATCAACTAATTAAGCCATAACACCTGCAAAGGTTTCCTGATCCTTTAAATGGTCTCTCAGTCTGATTCAGTAGGAATCACAATCATGGGAAAGACTGCTGACCTGACAGTCGTGCAGAAAACCATCCATAAGGAGGGAAAGCCTCAAAAGGTAATTGCAAAAGAAGTTGGATGTTCCCAAAGTGCTGTATCAAAGCACATTAATAGAAAGTTATGTGGAAGGGAAAAGTGTGGAAGAAAAAGGTGCACAAGCAGCAGGGATGACCGCAGCCTGGGGAGAATTGTCAGGAAAAGGCCATTCAAAAGTGTTGGGGACTTTCACAAGGAGTGGACTGAGGCTGGAGTCAGTGCATCAAGAGCCACCACACACAGACGGATCCTGGACATGGGCTTCAAATGTCGTATTCCTCTTGTCAAGCCACTCCTGAACAACAAAGAACGTCAGAAGCGTCTTACCTGGGCTAAAGAAAAACAGAACTGGTCTGTTGCTCAGTGGTCCAAAGTCCTTTTTGTGATGAGAGCAACTTTTGCATCACATTTGGAAACCAAGGACCCAGAGTCTGGAGGAAGAATGGAGAGGCACACAGTGCAAGATGCTTGAAGATCCAGTGTGAAGTTTCCACAGTCTGTGTTGATTTGGGGAGCCATGTCATCTGCTGGTGTTGGTCCACTGTGCTTCATTAAGTCCAGGGTCAACACAGCCTTCTACCAGGAGATTTTGGAGCACTTCATGCTTCCTTCCGCAGACGAGCTTTATGGGGATGCTGACTTCATTTTCCAGCAGGACTTGGCACTGCCTACACTGCCAAAAGCACCAAAACCTGGTTCAATGACTGTGAGATTACTGTGCTTGATTGGCCAGCAAACTCGCCTGATCTGAACCCCATACAGAATCTATGGGGCATTGCCAAGAGAAAGATGAGAGACATGAGACCGAACAATGCAGAAGAGCTGAAGGCTGCTATTGAAGCATCCTGGTCTTCTATAATACCTCAGCAGTGCCACAGGCTGATAGCTTCCATAACATGCCACATTGAGGCAATAATTGCTGCAAAAGGGGCCCAAACCAAGTACTGAGTACATATACATGCTTATACTTTTCAGAGGTCTGATATTGTTCTATGTACAATCCTTGTTTTATTGATTGCATGTAATATTCTAATTATCTGAGATTGTGGATTTGGGGTTTTCATGAGCTGTAAGCCCTGATCATCACAATTATGACAAATCACGGCTTGAACTACCTTGTTTTGTATGTAATGAGTCTATCTCGTATATTAGTTTCACCTTTTAAGTTGCATTTCTGAAATAAATGAACGTTTGCATGATATTCTAATTTTTCGAGTTTTACCTGTATAAACTGTCAGATAGCAACGTTGAATACTATTTTCCCTTCTAATTTCTTAAATTGTTTTCCTAAAAGAATTGCCTTTTAGATTGCTTTCCAAATTTTTCAGTTTGAATATGTTAATATCTTAGTGGGATTTTTCTTTAAACTGATATCAATATTTGCCATGAATTTGTACAAGAATATTCCTCATGTTTACAATATACTGTCAAGAATTAAGAATTTTTCCTCCAATCCACAGTTATATATTTTCTAGGCAGATGAAATAGTTCTGAGGCTGATAATTCTTTGTTTCCAAAAATCTTTATTCGATTTATATGGATACAGATCCCAGACAAGTGACACTGGGTGGGTGACAACAATTTAAAAATTTGCAAAAAACAACAAAACATTAGGCAGCTTAGATAAAAACAACAAAAATGAATACAATACAAATACAATCAATATAAATACAATACAAATATTTCAATGAATCTTATTGATAGTCTCTAAGCTCCCAAATATATTCTATATTTTAATCACATCTAAAAATTTACATATAATCATTCTAATTAAAGATAAACCATCTATGGAGAATTTACAACTAAACAAAACTCTAATCCCATTGTCATTGGCATTCAGAAGAAATCTTTGGGTAATGGTTATCAGCTTGCACTATTACAGTTTGCTGAGATAATGTATAATTAAACTGCAAAGCTAAAAGAAACAGGTTCTATGTGGAGATTATGTCCCAAATGTATAGTAACCACAGAATTTTCAAAGCATTCTAAAATTGATAGATTCGGAGAAGTCACTGCAATTGCAATGTTACATCCCAAAGTATGGAATTGTCTTTGAAGTTTAGAGGAAAACTAATGTTCTTGCCATGAGTGATGTTCACTTGAGTGTCATGGACAGCCTCCTTCACAGATGGATCAGAGGAGGTGGGGTTTTGAACATTCTTATTTACATCTTTTGCTTTGCTGTGTGTTGTTGAAGCACATGTTCACATCTGTTGGATGTTGCTTAACTGTTCTTTTTTGGGAAATTATTCAGTGTGGTTTCAGACTGGAGTCCAGTCTTTGCCATTATTAAATCAAATTTAGCAAAACTAGACTTTTTTCATAGGAGTTACTTATGATAGATACACATGTCCATTTAGTGTGTGTGTGTGTGAAATTAATCTTTACTTTAATTCAAGCAATATCATCCTGTGAAGAATAAACTTATTATTGCAATGAGAAACTTGGTTATTGGAAAATTGTGTTTGCATTTGTCAATTATTATTTCGGGGAGCCTTTTAAATATAAAACGGGAGAGAGATGATTTAATATTTTTAGTAAACTTTTCTCTCTAAGAAGAGTATTAAAATGTTTCTTAATTTCTTAGTTTCTTAAATGTATTGTTTTATCATAGAAAATAAAATACAAAACAGTAAAACAAACTGAAACAAAACAAAAACATACATTCAACCTTAACAACAACAACAGCAACAACAACAACAAAGAAAAATAGTGTACAAAAAAGGAGGAAAAAGTGGTCCGTTAAAATGGGGGAGTATTAGAGGAGGAGTATTAAAATGTCAATGCTAGCTAAACTTAAGAGAAAATGAAAGTCTTTCCTGTTTGCAATGAACTTTTCTTCTAATTTTCCTTTTTCTTTCTAGTTTTTTCCAATCTAGTATGCTCAGAATATTTTACTCCAGTATTTTAGGTATATAAAAATATCCTTAAAAATGAGATTGGCAGCCTTAATTTGCTTTACATGTGCAATCACTGTCCATGTTATATTGAAAATGCTTGTCCAATCAAGGATTCAATATAGAAAAGAGTCCATAACAAGTATGCTGTACACTATAATAAAGAAATCTGTTGATTGAAAACAGTTTATATATTTTGGAAATTATAGGGAATGTAATTGGTTAGAAAGAAAAGGATAGGGCTTCATAAATAATAGGAAATAGAGCATATTTTTCTCCTGATAATGTTAACTCAATTTAAGCATATTCTGATATTAAATTTTCATGTGCAACAAAATAGGACTGGTAGATCTTTCAGTACTACTCTAAATTCCACAGCTAATGGAATGACATCTTCATATTGATGGTAGGGATTTTCAGTATGTCATATTTTTGCTATAATGACATACTTTTTCCAAGCTGTAGGATCCTTTGGTGATTACTATTAAAGATTGGTCCTTGCACCCCCGGACCTGGCAGTAACTAATAAAATCCACCAATGTGCAGAAATGGTTAGACTAACCATGTTACTAAAAAATAAGGAAGAAGGGATGTTTTTAACAATTTGGAATATATGGTACAAATGGTTGTATAAAAAGGAAGTAAAGATGTCTAGTGAAACTGATTAAACAAACAACAAGGGAAAATGGAAATAAGGATAAATGTATATATAGCTATGTATATATGTAAAGTAATGTAATTAAATAAATATTGTATTATAATTGTAATGATAGCATAACAAAAAGTAAGAATTTAAGAAATAAGTTATAGATTCACTTGTAAAAAATGACTTTAATTGACACTAATAGAAATGTACACTACTATGAAAATGTTGCAAAAATGTGAGAACATGTTTCTCTTTTTTAAAAATATATTCTTTTTTTCCCCAATAAACATTATTAAAAACAAATAAAGATTGGTCCTTGCTTACAAGCCTTGAAACATGGATTTGTAAATGTAATTATAATGTGACCCATAAAGGGCAGAGTTTTATACCACAACCAACTTTCATTCAATTTATACAGCTTACATTTTTATAACAGATTGTAATTACGTAAAAGTTTTGGGTTATAAGACTAGTTAACCATTACTTTGCATTCTGTTAGTGAGGAATGCATTATTATATCAATATGGAACTATTAAGTACCAAAAGAATAGTTGGATTAGTCTGTTAGACCAAAAGAGTAAAATGTATATTTATTTATAATAAATATAATATTTGCGTTCAAACATTTCCTTTCCCCAAACAACAGATTCTTTCCCTTCATATAAAGCTCTTGATCCAGCTAAGTATTTCTACTGATGGAGAGATAGTTTTGCCCATTGTCTGTTCAACCACACTCCATACACTTTCTGCAAATCTGTTTCACACAGTTGGGGCATTTATGTACATTTAGTAAATTGCTAAAAAAATACATAAAATGTATGTACATTATCTAATTTTGAAATTAATAGACATTCTGATTTAACTCACATCCCTTCCTCCAACTGCCCTGTAAAATGGAGATTTAACTGCATTTTCAGTACCTGTCACTTTTTAGTATTAATTATTTATTCCATGCTTTAATTTAAATCTTTTTTGGGTTTGAATCAAAATAGACTTTTTCATTTACTATATAAGCTCTCTTTCTAAAAAATGGGCAACAAATTATATATTTTAATGTATCTCATGAAAAGCTTGTTAATGCAATGGAAATTATTATTTCTGGACATTTCCAGTGTCTTTTCAGCCTCATACCTCTTCTACTATATTCCAGTGATTCCCAGTTCCTGAAGCAGAATAGAGTAAGTATTTCATATGGAAAAGAAACCAATAAAAATATCCTACATCACTAAAGCCTCTACTGATTCAAAAATCTTTCATTGATGGATGCTGTTGAGCACAATATGTTAAAAAACTTTTCCATACTACTCCTCTGCATTATTTGATAAATCCTTTCTCAATTTCACATTATGTTAAGTTTCCATTCTTGGTAATAGACAAGGTTAGCAACATAAAATTGACAGTTGCTGAAAATGAAGTAATACTTGATCTACCCTAGTGTTTGCCATTGAACATTGACCATGCAATTTAAAAAAAAAAAAGACAGAACCTGTTCTGTCAAGTACAGAATTGCAAAAAGAAAAAAGTAAATAACAGAGGAAGAAATTTCTTTTTCATGATATTTAACAGCAATAAAGGAGAGGGATATTTCACTTTGTGTAATGTAGAGTAGTTATAATAAACACAAGATTTCTAAATCTCAGAAGACTCTCTTGACGCTTGATAACAGCTTTTTTCATTCCTTAGTTTTGACAGTTTGCATGTATTGTCATACCTAGTGTAAACTAAAACATCACTGTCGTTCTGTTTTTCTTCATTCTGTGCCTTCCTTTACTTTATTTTTCATCTTTATAATAATAAAAAGATGGGCTTTTTATTTGTAGTTGAAGCAAGTTCTGTTAGAAATTAGAAGTTCTGAAAAATTGAAGATGACAATTTAATTTTCATCATAAGGTTCTAATGGAACTGTCATGTTTAAATTATAATGGTTAACCTTTGACTATATGTAGCCATTATTTTAAGAATATATGCCTCAACATACATACTAAAGATATGACCTAATCTGTGTGTACAATAACTATAATATGTCATCTTTTTTGACAAATATATTATTCTCCCCCCCCCCAATAACTCATGACTCATCCTGGGAAAAGGTGTAATGCTGTGGAGATTATTTGTAGGATTAATCATTTTTAGACAAGAAATAATTACCCAGGGAAAGCAGCTGCTTTTTTATAGGCCTTATCTACTAAATCTGTTTGGTAAAAATAATTTTATGATTTGAAATTTTTCTTTAAAATTTCCAGTTCCCCACTTTTTGTCCCTTTTTGTCCCACTTATCATCATGCTATGTTAACTCCAATAGTAACCTGAGAATAACAAAAATAGCCTTTGACAGTTCCATAATCTTTTTTAAAATATATTTTCTTGTGATATAGGCAGCTATGTAAATTCAACAGATAAATAAATATTTTATTATATACAGTATTGGTATTTTTTATAGAAAATCTTTTGCAACAGCTGTGAATTTTTATCTGCAGCATTTTACCCTTATATTGTAAGGAGGGGCTTTCTTCCATCAAATGAATAGAAAAGTTTGAGTGTACATATGCTCATAAAAAAGCCATTGGATCATGTATATGGAACCTTCCATTACTTAATACCAGGGGCATTCATAATAGATGTACTGCAGATGTGCTGTTATCGAGTTCCCAGTCATTGCAGTGGACATCCATCTATGTCTTTTTCATCTTAGTATTGACTAAGATTAAAAATCAAAGAAATGACTCATTTTCACATATAAAGTATATAAATATTATAATAAAAAAATAATAAACAATATTCTTGGTTTCAGATTAACTTTTAATGTTAGGATTTTCTAGAAATGTTATCAGTTCTATCATCCAACCAAATTTTGCCCAAGCATAGCAAAGCACCCAGTGTTGTCATCATGGCAGACAAATTCCAATTACTTTTCTGCTTCAAGCTATTGTTAAACACTAAGAGCTAGTTGACAGTAAAATTATAAATACAGGTGTTGTCACACTACACTATAATCAGAATTTTAATTTTAATTTGTAAAGCCATTTTTTACATGAAAATGGAAATAGAATTAATTTTATTGACAGTAAAAAGACATGTTGAAAGCTGCCTAAATCATTATCTGTATTTAGAAGTGGGGGGAGAAGGGATTTTATATGTCCATGAAAAAAGAAAAGTTCTATTATATATTTACTCATTACTTTTGGTTGTAAATAAAACTAAGGCAATGCATTTGACAAATGATTGATATAATAACTCAGTAGGATTTCACTTCATTAGAACAATAGTCAGCCCAAAATATGTATATTTACTTTTATTTAGTTCTGCCATTACAAGCCTATGATGAAACCTTTAGTCAAATTAAGCAGAGCCAATTGAGAGTCCACAAGTAATGCTAAACTTTTTATTTGATAATTTTCTCCTCTTACCTAAATTTATTTTTCTTTTCTTACCCATCTCACCCCCACCTCCCCGCCAACGTTGGTAGTTGGAGTGGTTCTCCATTCTCAAGACATGCCTTTTTTCCCTCGAGGCATTTAGTGTCGTGTCTGCCAGATTTCAGTGATGAACAGCGAATTGCTTTTAAAGTGGGCATTATGCCAGTTCAGCAGCACAATGGAAAACCAATCTTCCACCATTCTACTTTTGATGCTGTTATTGTAGCATTTTAGATAACTGCTGCCACAAAAAAAGATGTGCTCAATTGCTACCAGTTAGTCAAGTTAAATCTAGAGTAGCATTAAAATTACTCTGAAAACTGTTTGTCAGAGGTCATGTGTTGACGGTAGCTATAGTACATAGGATAGATGTTCTGTTCTGTAAAATACTTTTTATTTATATTTTTTTTCTTTTTGCTTTATTATTACAGTGACTGACCAGCTCTCTAAATAGCTGTTCAGTACCTGTTTACTTATTGTCTCCACCTTAGTGTTGAAAAAATGTGTCAAACAAATGTTGAAAAATTTTGTTAAAGTGCTGGAAATAGCAGGAGAGTACGTTGCTGCTAGAGTGCTAGAGTTTGTACAGTGTGAGAGCAAAAGAGAAAGTGTGTTCATGAAAGAGCATAATTCTCTGGTTTCTGTAACAAGATTACTATTTTCTTTATCTTCAATTGTCAATAACTGGGTTCACTTTTCTTGGTTTTTTTAATGGCACAAATGGGATTAATTTGCTCTCTTGTTCTCTTACCCTTCAATACCACCTCGTTTTCTTTCTACTGGCATTGCCTGGGAATAGGATATTTGCTTTACTACTTGTAAAGCAAATTGAAGCTACAGATGGCAGGTGTTGGCACTAGCTTGCTTTTTAGATGGAAGATAAAATAATTATACACATATTAGGTAAATTACTGTATACAGAGGAAGCATATTTCGATTGATTTAATAAATTATAATACATTGCAATAAAACACTGTTAGCAGAGAAATGTGTATGTTGCATTAGTAGACCTAAAGTTGATAACCTAGTCAATGCCTTTTCTATCATACTAAAAAAAATGAAAGTAAACCGACTAAAGCCAGAAGGGGACTGAAGTCAATATCTTTGGGAACAGTTTGGTAGACCAAAGCACGTAGAAGACTGCATCTTAGAATGCAAAAGGAAATAATAGAAAGCATAGTTAATGAATAAATAAAAATAGATAAATAGTGCATCTATGAAACTAAGAGAAAGGAGAAGGATATAACAGACCTGAGTAAAGATAATCTGATTTTGTGGGGTGAAATTGTTGAATACATGCAGAAAAGTGAAAATGTTAATTATGAATGAAAGAGCTAAATGTAAAGTCTGAATCAATGTTATCTAGTTTAATCTGGGGTAGGTCTGTAGAAAACCATAGGTTGGTGGACTGTTACATGCCAGTGAATACTAACAATGAAATAATCAAAAGTCTGTTTGTGGATGAAATCTGCAAATTCTGAATGAATGTGACCATGGGGAAAAATATTTTGCAATGTGAAAGGAATGGAAATGAGGGAATGAGAGGAGATAATATAGAAAATGTAATTGTTGCATTCAGAGGGCCTATATAAATAAGAACGGTCATTGTTTGGTAAGCATCCCCTTAGGAAAATGTTTTGTTTGTTTCTATTATATGGTTTAAATATATCAATTCATACGTACATATGGTGAAGGAAAATATGTAAAGAAATGTAAATCTAAAACCATTGTTGATTTGACTAGTAAAAATATTGAAAAAAATAATGAAGAATTTGAAGATGATGAGAGTTTATAAATATTGGGCAGACCAATTTTTGGTGGCATCCAGAATAGATCATGGAAAAAAAATGTCTATGGAAGAAAAAGATGACTTCAGAAGAAGTGCAAACCCTGTATAAAAAGTATTTGAACATAGCTTTCCCACTAGAAATAATGGAAAGGGTGTGGAAGATGCTTGGAAATGAATTTAAAACAATTATGTTTAAAAAAAACCATAGAAGAAGAATATAGAAACTATGCTTGCTGGAATGAAGTAAAAGAGACTATGTGTGTTAAAATGTACATAAAGAATAGATAATGAAGAGAATAGTTCTTTTAAAAAAATATGAGGACTGGCCCTTTGGTCATCCCGGAGCAATTGTTCCTTCACCCGGGTGCACCGGCCTGCTATGGACTGGAGGAGCTGCTCCGGGCGACTAAAGGGCCAGTCTTGTGACTACTGCAGCTCTGGAATATAAGACCGACTTTCCCACCAATGTCAGCAAGCCACCCCTGGGGCAGATTTCCCTCCCCCGCCGTTCGTCTTACCTTCCAGTTCCAGCTCGCATGGCTCTACTCAAGGTAACATTTTGCGCTTGGCCGAAGGGTGGGGGCCAGCAGATGGGCAGGCCATGTGGGCGGCGCAGCCTTGTGTTCCTGCACAGCCTGGATTAATTGCTTAATTAATTGGGGACATTTCTCTGTGGACCACCAAAATTTTCTCTCAGACCACCAGTGGTCCCCAGCCCACCAGTTGGCGACCAGTTGGTATAGTTCAAGGGTCTTCAAACTTGACATCTTTAAGACTTGTGGACTTCAATTCCCAGAATCCCTGAGCTAACATAATTAGAGGAAGAATTCTGGGAGTTGAAGTCCACAAGTCTTAAAGATGTCAAGTTTGAAGACCCCTGGTCTAGTTGAACTTCTGAAGCACGTTGCTTTGTGCACCAAATCACACTTTTCAGATTGTGCACATCCTTCATTATTATGTACTTGTTTACTGTCCTTCACATAGTTGCTTGCTGCAAAAAAGAACATTATTCTGATCATATACATATGTATAATTCTGATTTCTTCTGCAAAAGCATCAGTGAGATCTACTCTAGAGAATACTTTGAGAAAGAAATACTACACATTAATCATTCTGAAAATTTAGATTATTCATATAGGTGGATAATTCTTTTTTTAGAGATGGATGTACATCATAAAACTGAATAATGCAGTTCTGAAGTGTTAACTAAATAAGAACCCATGTTAAGAAGCACAGAGTACAATATGAATTGTGAAAATTCATTTAGTCTTATTCATTCTCATCTATATTAAGAATGACATCAGAAGACAGACTCAGCAAGAAATAAATCCATTTGAAAAGATTATTCAGATTGTTAATGCTATAGTGCACTGTTCAAAAGTTAAGTTGAGCAGTTTGCCACTAAAGCAATTGAAATATTTTTTTCATTGTATTTTCAACCCTGTCTACAAATGATAAATATAGTCTTCAAGTGGTTTGCCCTAGTAGAATATAAGGCTCGGTCCAGAGAAAATTATATCAGTTGTGCATAAAACAAAAGATATATTCAGTCACAGAAACTTCAAAAATTAATACAAGAAGGAAAAAATTAAAAGAAAAAAGAAAAGAAAACTAAAGGGCAAAAAAAGTCAAGAAAAAGGGTTGAAGAAAAATAGAAAATAAAGAAATACTTTCTGATCTTCTTTACAGCTGTTCTAAGTGCAATTGTAGATTTATTTTTCTCTAAAGTTACATCATGACTCCTTTCTTTAAAATAGCCTGTGTAATCATCAAAACCATATCATTTTCCTTTTTTTCTATTTTATACAAAAAGTCCATAAGAGGTTCCCAGTCAGCATTAATCTTTATCTAATCAAATAGATCAATTTGGCTACTTCAGCAAGTTCTATCATCTTCATGAACCATTCCTCCATTGTAGATATTGCCAAACCTTTCTAACTACTCCCCATACCATAATCTTTGGTCTTATTTACTTCCTCTTTTACCACTTCAGTATTTTTGGTGTCATTTACCAAGAGTATGTCATTTTATAAAAGTTCTATTTAAGATTATGAGCCACAGTGGCACAGTGGTTAGAGTGCAGTACTGCAGACTACTGCTGACTGCAATTTGGCAGTTCAAATCTCACTAGGCTCAAGGTTGACTCATCCTTCCACCCTTCTGAGGTGGGTAAAATGAGGACCCAAATTGTTGTGGGCAATATGCTGGCTCTATAAACCATTTAGAGAGAGCTGTAAAGCACTGTAAAGGGTATATAAGTCTAAGTGCTATTGCTATTATAACATAGTCTAAATTTCAGTCCTTTCAACCACATATTTTCTCATTGTTTCATGTGTATAACAAAAAATAGCCCATTATATCATACATTCTTTCACTTGTTTCAAATTTCAGTAAAAGATTATATATTTTAGCATTTACTAAAAGTACATTTGTATACAATTCCATTTCAAAGTTATTCTTAAAATATTCAACACCATCAATTATTTTATCTATTTTGAATCTTTCTGATAACTGCAAATAGGAAAGCCATTGAAAACAATGTCACTCTGCCATAGTGTCACTTTTATATTCCCTTGACAGAATTGTATCTCATAGTATGTTAATCATTATTTCTCATCTATAAAATATTTCTTTTGCTGAGAGTCACAATTGCACTTTGGGCAAAACCTGAATTTTGTATGTATTCCATATTCTCAATATAGCATATCTGAGTGGTTTTTAAAATCTACATTAACCCTGATTTTATTATACCACAAATGTTCATGTCACCCTTCTAATTCTAAAAAATATTGTATTTCTCAGCAACTCCACTCTTTCGTCCAAATCAAACAGCAAGTTGGAAAATACAATTTCAAATCAGGAACCCAATCTTCTTATATTTAGTCCATGGATCTTTCCCTTTGCCACTGTTTATATGGCACATAAATTGTTAAAATTAATATTGTCTGGAACAAAAACATTCTCATCAAAGCATTTTTGTTGATCATAGACACTTTAAGGTATCTTTTTCAACCTCATTCTATAACTTAACATAATTATTTTCAAACAACATACAACTTATTATTTGTCATGGTGATAATTAGATATTTTACTTTTTTCTCAATCTTAAAATCCAATTTAACATTTTCATATTTTTATTTATTACTCTTAAAACCTGCTAGGGTACCAAATTCTTTTAATTTTCCCATTACTACTTCTGTTTAGTGCAGTGATGGCTAACCTTTTCGTCCTCGTGTGCTGAAAGTACGGCATGTGTGCACATGCTTGCCTGCACCCATAATGCACTGTGCATGTGATGCCCTGCCCCATGCGCATGCACATGTAACCCCCGGTTCATGTCTGTGCATGCGCACACAACCCTTCATGCGCCACACACCACTGCACATGCGTGTGCATCTCTCTCACGTGCCCTGCGCATGCATGGCAGATACCCAATAATCGGCTGGCGCGAGACACACGCGCATGTGCAGTACACCTAATCTGGGGGACAGCTCACGTGCCGGCAGAAATGGCTCTGCGTGCCACTTCCAGCACACATGCCATAGGTTTGCCATCACGGGTTTAGTCGATCCTCCAAAACTAACACCATGTCATTAGCAAATGTCCTTCACTTCTTTCTTTTTTTTTAATCCTTACTCTTGTTTTATATGTCTCTTAAATAATTTAAGAATTAAAATAAACAGATGAAACAATAGACATCCCTACCTTACCCCCTTTTTAAATCTCACAATAGACATCCCTACCTTATCCCTTTTTAAAGTCTTTTCTTAGATCTGCATTTACAATTAGTTGTGCTTTCTGTTAAATGTAAATCTTACTGATTTAATAACATTGTCTCCAAAATTAATATCTTCTACCTTAAAGTACTTTCTACTTTAAACAGGCAGGCCCAGTTCAAATTCTCAAAGACCTTCTCTGTATCTAAAAAAATCAATATGGATTGTTTTTCTTTATGATTCTGCAAGTATTCCAAAATGTCCAACATGTTCCTTATATTATCCTTTAATTTTCTTTTAAGTAAAAATCTACATTGATCCTCATGAATATATTCTTATAAAATTATTTTTGACCTCTCAAACAAAATAACTGTAAACAACATGTTATCATTATTCAATAATAAAGTCAAATTTTGTCCCTAGGTATTAATGCTATATTAGCCTTTATCCAGTTCTTTGGCATCTTTCCCCTCTATAAAATAGAATTTATCCTATTTTTTTCATCCTCAAAGCATTTATAGTAAAAAGCTAGTAACCCTCTGGTCCAGGCACCTCTCATATTTTAGTTTTTTAATATAGTTTTGTGATCTTCCCTTATTGTTAATCCATTTCTGATTCTCTGTAATTTTTGGTAAATTTTGTTTCTCTTAACCATTCTTAAAATATTCATATTTTCCATGGAAATTTCTTGTCAAGGGACGGGTAGCTTTTCAACAGCCAGAGGTAAATTGTTTAAAATTAGTATTATTTGGGCCAGGGCAGTAATGTAATAATCTCATTACAAGGAGCATGAATAAAATTTTTCTTCATTTTGAACTTTTTCTTTAACTTTCCTAATTGAGCCAGTTTGCCTTTGTTTCATACCAGAAACCAGGAAAATGCACCCCTGTCATTCATTGTTCACATGATCATCAAATATTGATGACATGAACTTCAGAAATTTCATGTTTTTCCCAAAATTTAGGCCACAGATTGCCCATTCCTAATTTAGTGGAAGATATTATAGATAAAGTGCTTGTAAATGTTAAATTAAATACTGTCATGCCCTTGTTAGGGAATAATTGCTTTGGTTTTACCTATTTGTTGGGTTGCTTGTTTAGTACATGATTTTTCTGTCTTATGTTACAAGACTCAAATGAGTGTATATCCAGGCACCAATACAAAATATAAGCCTGCTTCATTTTAATGAAATTGCTGCATCATGTGTTCTCTGACTACAGTCTGGTGCTGGCTGAATTAATTCAGTAAAAGATTACCAAGATATTTTTCTATGAATTGTGACTTTCTGGTTATTTCTTAAGTTGATCCATCTACCACAATAACTAAAAAAGAAGGAAGACAATAATGAAAGCCATACAAATGCATGTAAAAATAATGATTTCATAAAGTTAAGAATCTAAATAAGATGTGTACAATGGCACAATAATTGGAATCAATTTGTTCTCAGAAGTTACAGTAATCTTGCAAGTTTATTTTATTACTGTGGGCTTTTGTTGAGGTTTCTCACTATATTTAATGACAAAAATGTTTTAAAAAGTCCATATCTTCTACTAAATTATAAGGAATACGAGCTTTAGACTGGCTGTTGAGGTTGCACAGTTCAAAATTTATATAACAATCTTGAGTTTTTAAAAAAGTGGTCCAAACACAATATAATTCTTTAGGTGCTTCTCTGGATAAACTGAGCCATTGTGTATTTAAAAGTTCTAGGTAGCTTAGATATAGGGGGGAAAAAGGGGGGGTTTTTGGGGGGGGGGGGGGGGGGGGGGGGGGGGGGGGGGGGGGGGGGGGGGGGGGGGGGGGGGGGGGGGGGGGGGGTGGGGGGTTGGCTTTTTTTTTTTTTTTTTTTTTTTTTTTTTTTTTTTTTGTTTTTTTGTTTGATGATAAATCGCCTGTCAAAGCTCAAACGGAAGCGGGCAGGGGGGGGTCACACATGGCCGGGCGCAGCGATCTTCCTTTCCCTGCTGGGGGGGGGGGGGGGGGGGGGGGGGGGGGGGGGGGGGGGGGGGGGGAGGGAGGGAGGAGGCGACCGGTGGGGCTGGAGGGGGCAGGGCCTGAACTGTGGGGCTGCGGGGTTGGTACGACTCGATGGGTTCCGCCTGGTTCCTCCCCCCCCCGTCCTGAAAAAGTTTCTGTTGAACCGGTTGTGTGGGGGTTGGGGACCACTGTAAATCACGGGTGTCAAACTCACGGAGTCATGTTGTCATCACATGACATTGAGATCTTCTTTCCCTTTGTGGAGCTGGGGTGGGCATGGCCTGCACATGACGCATCCAGCCTGTGGGCCACCAGTTTGACACCCCTGCTACATCATGAACTTGTACTGGTATCATTTTGAATCCTTCTACAGTGTAAAAATCCTAATGTGGCTCTAATTTTCCCAAAATATACTAAACTAAAAAAATCATTATGAGATGCCTCTATATACAGGATTATATATAACTTAATGGATGAAACTGCTTTAGAATATTAAAATATAATCCCAGAAAATAAAGCATGCAATAATTATTTTGTTACAAGGAGATCTATACTAGATGATTTTTTTAAGTTAATAAAAATAATATTTGGCAAATATACCAGGTGTAAATATAATCTGCGACAGATTATTTTACCATAAGACATGTGTTTTGTTACATAGTTTCATTATGCTGTTAATATCCAATTTTAAAAAGATAAATTAAGTTTAAATGGTTTCATCAATTCGATTGTTTCATTGTATTGTATGAGTTCAGCGATTAAAAATCAACAATTTGTTGGGATGCTGGTTTAATAAGAGAAAATTAATATAAGTTAAACTTATATCATATACCACAAAATAAGATTGTATAAATTTGAGTTCTTTCAATTGTGTTAGTACATAGCGTGTAAGTCTGTGTTGGTGAATGTGAGTAAATGTATTTTCCTTTGCAAGATAGTCTCTAGATTGGAAATCTTAGTTTGCCTAAAACAGTGAAAGCTTGCATGGTCTAAGACTGGGCTACCTCAGAACCAAAATGTGCTGATAGCTATTATCCTTACTGATTATAGAGAATGCTACATGTGATATGGGTATAGGTATAGGTAAGGTGGTAAATCATCTCTACGCGTTTTTCATCTTATTAAAGAACATGTAAAACCTAAATTGACAAAAACCATGAAGAGTGGCATGGGTTCCTGTGATATGGCTACAGTATAAGGAAGATTCTGACTTAAAATATAAAAGCAAATAGTAAAGAGCATAAATCAACAAATTAATTACATTCTCTCTCTCTCTCTCTCTCTCTCTCTCTCTCTGTGTGTGTGTGTGTGTGTGTGTGTGTGTGTGTAAGCAAATGAAGATGGCCTGTGGGCTTGCTGAACACATAGCATTGAAGGTATAAGATTAATTGTAAGTGAAAAGGCTTAGATGTATACCAGAAAGTGTCTTTTACAGAATTGTTGGTGTTTATAGGAATCCATAGTTTAGTGATAGTTGCATATTAGGTACTGGTAGATGCAGGGGGGGAATTCTACTGGTACAGATCGGTTCTGTAGAACTGGTTGTTACGATTCTGTGCAGTTCAGAGAACTGGCAAATCGCACCACTGGTTGGCCCCGCCCTGCCCTGCCCAGTCACTCCTTACCTGGCATGCATGCCATCTAACTTGCCTGCATTGTGCCTTTGCCTAATTTTTGGTAAATTGCTATTTTTCCTTTTTTTCCTGACGATCAACTGTTCTGACTATCAGCTGTGCCAAGTGATTTATCTGATGAAATGTATATAGATCTAAAAGGATGATTGATTTGATTGTTATTTGATGAAACGTACAAGAATAATAAGCACTGAATGCAAAGATCATTTTGAGTAGTTTTGAGTGGATCTTGGTGGAGGAATAGTCATGGAAAGAAAAGAAAGACATGAATGAATGTAGAATGAAAGTAGAAAGATTATTGGAAAAGCATACCTACTGTATGAAAATGTATTAAAAGGTGAATTAGTTTCCCAAAAGATTTGGGTATGGAAAAGAATAGTGAAAGCTGTGTGGAACAAAGTGAAAATAATTACTTTACATTGTGCCCTCCCAGAGGTTCGAGGAAAGCCTCCAGAGCTTGGGGAGGGTGAAAAACGGGCCTCCCGAAACGAGCCTGTTTCAGCCTCCAGAAGGCCTCCAGAGCCTGGGGAGGGTGAAAATCTCCCCCTTGCCATGCAGGAGGGTGACTAAGCCACACCCACCATGGCCACGCTCACCCAGCAACCGGGCAGAGAACTGGTTGCTAAAAATTTTGAAATCATCCCCCCCCCCCGTTTCTGAGTATGATTAAAGAGTGTTCCCAAAAGAAAAATGAAACTTTGACTGCAGCTAAAATAAATAAATCAGTAATAACAATGAGGCTAAGCAAGTACTAAATAATGAAGTCACAAAAAGCATTCAAAATTGCTAGTGTTAAAAAGTTGACATTTTACCTGACTAAATTTAAAAGATTCTAAAACGCTGACAAAATAAATGTGATTCAGCAATATGTACAAAAGAAGAAATGTAACATATTGCTACAACTATAAACTGTACTAATTATTAAATCATGAAGCTAGTCCAAGAAGTTTTAATAATATTAGATCATAGAGGTTTAAAAAAAAACAAAATATGACAAGGAAATTGTAGAGAATATTTTTTCTATATGTCTTCACTGTGTGAGGGTTATATGAAAATTTCTTTTAGATAATACTTTGGGCAAAGGCGAATAAAGAATGACAAATAAAACATTTTTAAAAATAATTAACAAAGTCAATGTCAACATCATTAGCATTAGTGGTATTCTTTAAGAATTTTTAAAAAGAAGTCTGAGATAAAGCTGCAGCTAATTAATGAATTTGTATTCTTTAAAGACTCAGCAGCTTAAATGGCAAGAAAGAGTAAACTAAACTTTCACCTTTTACCACTATTTTTTTCTCCTTTTGTGTCTTTAAGTCATTTCGGGACGTGTCCCTAGTTTTCTTGGCAAGACTTTCAGTAATGGTTTGCTGTTGCCTCTTTCTTAGGGCTGAGAAAGTGATAGACTAAAAGTCACCCAGCAAAGGCTTTCTGCCTAAGAATTCACTCTCTCCCACCTTCTAGCCTGATGTTTTAACCACTACACCAATTTGGCTCTCCCAACCCCAATGCAAATACTTTCCCAACTGAAGATAAGATGTGCTTTTGCCCTCAATACTGCCTATTTGCCATTTTATTACTTCTTTGTAATTCCTAGAGAAGTTCTTCCGTAGCTTATGATTTTACCATTTTAAATAATTTGCTACATTGCAGGATTCAGTCTGGATCAGTCACCGGGACCAGAGGTTTTGTCTTCTGAGCTTTCAAACTCGTGCTTGAGCCCAATGAGTCGGAAAGGTCAGAAGACAAAACCTCTGGTCCCAGTGACTGACTCAGTTTGGATTTTGCCACATTATTCTGGGACACGTATATTTGACTTCATTCAGTTTGCTATCATCCACAAAAATGGGTATTTTACCATTTCATGTTACTTCAAATCATTAATGAATTGTGCCAGTCCCAAAACAGACCTTGGGCAAGAGACTCTATTCCTATTTTTCTATTGTGAAAAGTTATTGCTTTTTTCTCCTAGTTTCTTGTTGTAAAACCAAATCTATAGAACTGCATTGCATGATTATTATTAGTTAGAAACTATGTTCTGATTTCTCAGTTAATAAAAAGGAACACCATATAGATGGAATTATCATATATATCACCATTCTAATAGAGTATGAGAAAATTGTCTTTAATGGTTCACTGGTTGTAGTCTCAACTTACAACTACAATCGGGACCAGAATTTAAGTCATGTCATAAGGAGATATACTCCTCACCCATAAGGAGATATACTCCATAAGGAGTATAAGTATAAGTATCCATAAGGAGATATACTCACCCATAAGGAGATATACTCCATAAGGAGATATACTCCTCACCCAGCCACTTTTTTCTTATTTTCCTCAGAATTTCAACTTAATAAAATTGTTTGAATATTAGGTACTAGCTCTATACTCGGGCTTTGCTACAAAACGATGTAATCGGGCTTAGTTTTGGGGGAGGAAAATAAGGGAGGGGGGAATTCTGCCTCTGCCTACCAGCATCCATCGGTATTCATCCGGCTAGCGTCCTGTCAGGTGAGGAGGGGGAGTAGAACTCCTTAGCATCAGAGCGTGTTAATAATAATATACAAAATACTAATGCTCTGACAGCCATTTCAAAAAATCCTTTCTTAGTGAGCACCTAGAAGCCAAGAGGAACATAGGTGCCAAATTTCAAGTTTGTAGGCTTTACAGTTCTGGAGATTTTGTGATGGTGTATGAGTGGTATTTCACTTTTAAATATATAGATTCTGTGAGACATGTTTCCTGTTCCAGTAACTTTTTCCAAATGGTTGAGGCAGCTCACAACAAGACTAAAATCCACTCAGTTCACTCTGGATTGCAGGAAAGTACAGCAAGCTGTTCTTTATTATTTGGATTTGCTAACCATCAGCGAAAAAGTAGCATTCTTTCCCCCATGTTTTTGGGATAATAAGGAAGACATGGCAGGAAATTTGTTTACCTTAAGTTTACAACCTTCAGATCATCTCCACCACAACCACTAAAGCAATATATGGATTATATTTTAATAAAGCCATCCAGAGACATTACTCTTCATAGACATCCTTTGTTCCATACCATGATTCCACTGCAGAAGGGAAACATTTCCATATCATGGGAGCAACTTGTGAGTTTTTTTTTGCTTTCCCTCACTTGTCTTCCATTATGAAGGTATTCAAGATTATGCTATATCCCTTTCTTACGCATCTTGATTGCTTCAAATGGCTTAAAAATATTTTTGTCTCCTAATATAAATAATGATAGTATTAAGAGCAGTAAACAGTATTTACCATTTCCTGTTAGAACAATTAATCAATGGAACAACTTGCCTCCAGAAGTTGTGAATGCTCTAACACTAGAAGTTTTTAACAATAAATTGAACAACGTATGTCTGAAATGGTATAGGGCAGGGGAAGGGAAACTTGGCTCTTAACATTAAACAGTCCCATTCAAGTCAAAAATTGATTTCCCCCACAACTGAAAAACCAGTAGGCCAGGGATGGGGAATCTTTTATGGCTCACTCAGGAATTCTGGGAGTTGAAGTCCATAAGTGATAAATGAGCCAAGTTTCCCTACCCCTGGTATAGGGCTTCCTGCCTGAACTAGGTTAGACTAGACCTCCAAGGGTCCTTCCAACTCTGTTATTTTGTGACTTACTTGACCAGACTGTTCCTTTGGTAACAAATTAGGATATATCACTGAACTTAAAAGTCTTTCATCCTGAAGAACCAACATGCTAACAGTTACCACACACTGTCAGGATGAAGAATTACTGTCTTATTATCCAAATTCCTGTGCAGTTATTATTTCATGCAAATTATTCACACATAGCTAGTAAATAGGAAGATGTTTTTTTTAAAAAAATCTTTCATACAGGAATTTACAGAAATAAAATAATTAGTTCATGCACTACCATGTGTTATGATTCCCAATAATAACGATACAGCAAATTAAGCAGAGGGCAGGGGGTTTTACTTTGTCAGGTAAGGAGCACAGAGGATACTGAGGTAATGACAGGATTATTTAAGGCTAAAACATAGAGGGAAAACTCAGGTTTGTTTAGTGGCAACACAAAGTGTAGAAAAAACAACTGTGAGGCCAAAAACAAACTCATTCACTAATTAAGTTATAATTTACTAAGTAATTAGTTATTTTAGAATTTTCAAGATTATTAGATGTATTAGTAGAAGAAAATGTTCAGTGAAAGCGCTCTGTATATCTTTTGTATACTAGCAATAATATTTCGCTTTTTTAAACAACAGAATCTAGTAATTTTGAAATTGAGTTTTCATACTTACTATACCTACTTTTCAAATACCTTCTGGCTCTTCTCATCAATCTACTGCCAGATGTCTTACACAGCCTCCATTTCATCCCAAATTCACAGACGAAGTTGACTGATTTCATCCATGGCCTATGAATGATCAACAATGACTCATTCATTATCTTAGTGGTGATATGATGAGACATTGTCAACTACAAGTTTCTGTTGAGGTTATGGGGGCACATTCCCTCCATTTCTGTCACAGGGCATTGCCTCCTAGCTATTTTTGCTTGAGCTGCAAATTCTGTTCTCACAGAGTTCCTTTGTGATATGCTGCAGGGCTCGGTACTCTCTCCACTTCTTTTTAACAACTACATGAAACTGCTGAGTATGAGGTACCATCAGTACGCTGCTGATACTCAGCTTTATAGTATCTCACAGAAGTGAGTACACCCGCTCACATTTTGTAAATATTTAAGTATATCTTTTCATGTGACAACACTGAAGAAATGACATTTGGCTACAGTGTAAAGTACTAAGTATACAGCTTGTATAACAATGTAAATGTGCTGTCCTCTCAAAATAACACAACACACAGCCATTAATGTCTAAACCCCTGGCAACAAAAGTGAGTACACCCCTAAGTGATAATGTCCAAATGGGATCCAAAGTGTCAATATTTTCTGTGGCCACCATTATTTTCCAGCACTGCCTTAACCCTCTTGGGCATAGAGTTCACCAGAGCTTCACAGGTTGCCCCTGGAGTCTTCTTCCACTCCTCCATGACGACATCATGGAGTTGGTGGACGTTAGAGACCTTGGCACCTCCACCTTCCATTTCAGGATGCCCCACAGATGCTTAATAGAGTTTAGGTCTGGAGACATGCTTGACCAGTCCATCACCTTTTCCCTCAGCTTCTTTAGAAAGACAGTGGTCGTTTTGGAGGTGTGTTTGGGGTCGTTATCATGTTGGAATACTGCCCTGCGGCCCAGTCTCCGAAGGTTCCCTCAATGAACTGTACATGGTTCCCTCAATGAACTGTAGCTCTTACGCATCTTGATTGCTTCATGGGACCGAAGGGAGGGGATCATGCTCTGCTTCAGTATGTCACAGTACATGTTGGCATTCATGGTTCCCTCAATGAACTGTAGCTGTACACTACAGTTCCCTCAATGAACTGTAGCACTCATGCAGCCCCAGACCATGACATTCCCACCACCATGCTTGACTGTAGGCAAGACACACTTGTCTTTGTACTCCTCACCTGGTTGCCAACACACCATCTGAACCAAATAAGTTTATCTTGGCCGCATCAGACCACAGGACATGGTTCCAGAAGACCATGTCCTTAAGTCTGCTTGTCTGCATCAAACCATTTGCGGGCTTTCTTGTGCATCATTTTTAGAAGAGGCTTCCTTCTGGGATGACAGCCCTGCAGACCAATTTGGTCTGAGCACTGACAGGCTGACTCCATCCCCACCCCTTCAACCTCTGCAGCAATGCTGGCAGCACTCATACATCTATTTCCCAAAGCCAACCTCTGGATATGACACTGAGCATGGCCACTCAACTTCTTTGGTCAACCATGGTAAGACTTGTTCTGAGTGGAACCTGTCCTGTTAAACTGCTGTATGGTCTTGGCCACTGTGCTGCACCTAAGTTTCAGGGTCTTGGCAATCTTCTTATAGCGCAGGTCATCTTTATGTAGAGCAACAATTCATTTTTTCAGATCCTCAGAGAGTTCATTGCTATGAGGTGCCATGTTGAACTTCCAGTGACCAGTATGAGAGAGTGAGAGCGATAACACCAAATTTAACACACCTGCTCCTCCTTCACACCTGAGACCTTGTAACACTAATGAGTCACATGCCACCAGGGAGGGGAAACTGCTACTTGAGCCCAATTTGAACATTATCACTTAGGGGTGTACTCACTTTTGTTGCCAGGGGTTTAGACAATGGCTGTGTATTGTGTTATTTTGAGGGGATAGCACATTTATGCTGTTATACAAGCTGTATACTCATTACTTTACATTGTAGCCAAGTGTCATTTCTTCAGTTTTGTCACATGAAAAGATATACTTAAATATTTACAAATGTGAGGGGGTGTATTCATTTCTGTGAGATACTGTATATCTCTATCCCTGGTGACCCAAATGCTGCTGCTCTCTTGCGGTGCCTAGAAACTGTGAAGTCTGGATGGGGGACAACAAGCTTTGGCTTAGCCTGGAAAGACTGATGGCTTTTGAGTGTGTAGAGCTTCAGGATCCAGAACTTTAACATCTTTATTTCTATGAGATTCTCAGTCATCAAAGTCATGGTTGTTCATAGTTGAAGAACCTTCTTGGATGAGAAGTGAAACATCTTCAAAGAAAATCAAGAAAGTCCAGTTGCCTCTTGAAAAAGCACTTTTGGGTTTAACATCTTTAGTTCTAGATGGACACTGCCTCAGACAGACCCAGTGCACAACTTGAGGGGTTCTCCTAGACTCACAACTCCTGCTTGCTCTACATTGGGCTGCCCTCGAAGAGTGTTTGGAAGCTACAGGTAGTGCAGAAAGCAGCTTGCTGGAAGGTTCTTATGGTCCCTAGGATGTCCCATGTTGCACCGCTGTTCTGCAAGCTCCAGTTTTTGCCTGTTTGCTTCTGGATCAAATTCGAGTTTTGGTTATTACCCTAGAAGCCCTTTATGTTTTGGGTCCAGGGTATTTGAGGAACCCGAGTGAGATTGACCTACTCCATCCATACTGACAGAAGGGGCTTGCTGCAGACCCCATCAGTCTAGGAAGTCCAGCTGGTGGGGTCCAGAAGAAGAGACTTTTCTGCGATGGCTCTCATCCTCTGGAACATTGTGCATTCCAAGGTGAAATCTGCACTTATCCTTTTGATCTTCCAACAGGGCCTGAAGACTTGGATCTGGCAATTGGCCTGGGGGCCCAATGTGGGGGATGTAAAGCTTTCTGAAACAGAAAGAATGACACCCAACTTAAAGGCAATACAAGGTTATAATAAAATTTGATTCTTACCTTAGCCTGCTATCCTTCAGATGTGTTAGGAATACAACTTCAGGATTTTCAGACAAGGATTACTTTTGCTGAAATTTTAGACTGGCCAATTTTAGATTATTTACTGACTTACATGATTAGACTATTAACTTTATATCTGCTTATCTATCATATTCTTCATACTTACTATTCCTTAAGTTATGAATATACTTACTAAAACATATTAGGTGATCCTTACAAATTCTAACATACACCTGTTATTATGGTTGAATCTGCAATAGCATCTATATCTGGGTTAATAATATCTTTATTCTTGTGTTTCAGTTATGCCAGGCATATAAATAAAGTTTCTAATGTTATCTGTACAACTTGCATACGCTAACCTTTATAATGTAACTGGCAATCCATCTTAAGCTAAAACTTTTAAGTGAAAAAGATAACGGAGATGGCCGCTCCTAGACAAGGTTAATTGGACAGGATTAGTTCTTCTTCAACACCAAGTAGTCCCAGTTTGTAGATAGCAAAGTTGATTTTTAAAAAATCTGGAAGAAGGCACTAGCATTTTAATATTATTGCCAAGAAAATAATATGGATATATCCAAGTAATGAAAGGAACTAAGCATGAGAGGGAAAGAGACTTCAATGAGATTTTAAGGAAATATTTTAAAGAATAGATATGTATGAGGGTCATTAAAAAAGCTATTTGAGGGAAATGAAAGATTAGGGTTTTTTCCCTTTTTTTTCTACTTTTCACTTGGATCAGTACTTACATTACAGATATTAGAAATGTGGTAATAATTAGAAACAAAGAATTAAAAAAGTAGCCAGTGTACTATAACTGCTGGAAATTAAGGGTGATAGATCTAACATACCTGGAGAGTATTGAGCTATGCAAGATTAGACTAGAACACCTGTAATTTCTGTATGTATGTTTTCAAAAATGGCAATACAGAAAAACTCAGGCATTGTTTAATAGTATGAATTTTCTATTAAGATTTTCAGCATTTTTAAAAGAAAATTCAAATTATCAGTACATCATTTTTAATTATTTCTAAATGTCACAAAGCTCTTGTTTTATATAATGAAAAATGTAAATATTGCAACATCTAAATATTAATTTTATTTTAGTGAATTATATACTAAATCTTAACCTTTGCACATATCTAACCAGGTTAACAGATAATGACTTTGCAAGTTGCTGAAGGATCAGTGGGAAGAACATTAAGTGAGTGAGGAGACAAAGCAATCCCATACTGTGAGAAGTGTGCTTTGTTCTAGGCTACCTATGCAATTGAAAGCATGTATCTCTGGGACTCAGCACACCTCTTTTCCCTAGAGGTATACTAATCGAAATTTCAGAATTTCCTTTGGATCTATTAAAGCTTTCAGACAATAAGAGTTTAAGACTTTACTGGTGGTTGGTTTCGCTATGTGCATTGTGCACTGAATTTCCCTGGGCACACACATATCCATTGGTTTGCATGTCTGTTATTCAATAGATTTAGCAAACGTTATACAGAAATGTTGCATTTTTCCTATCTGTTGTAACATATTTGAAGGCATATCCATATTAGGTGCATTTAAAGAGTGAGTGAGTATATATTAGTGTTGCCTTTGTCAGTACTCCTTGTAGATCTGGCCCTTCACTGTGAAAGCAAATTTTGTGATAACAATTGCCTCTCTTGATGATATTGTAAATATTTCCTGCTTTGCTACTCAAGGAAATAAAACCCACAGAATGTTAATGTTTATATATGTGTGTAGGTTTGTATGAGTGTATGGACAAATACAGAGTCACACATTTTGTCCATATGAAATATAGATACTTTAGATATATAGTACTTTATATATTAAAAGTTCTTTAAGTTCTTTAAAAATTGAAATAAATAATTGTAATTCATAGAACATTCTGTAATTCAGAGACACGTATAAAATACAATGTGTGTATTTGATTGCAGGTAACAGAGTTAAATGTGCAGCAATTTCAAGCACAGTTTGATATTTTCTATAATGAAATATAATGCAAAAAATTAAACATTCAATATCAACAGTTTCTAAATGGTTTTGATATTTCTTTTTTGTCCTTTTACACGAAGAGTAATTTATTTCCCTTTTTAAAGTGTGGGCTGAGTGATTACTAGTACTCTGTAATGTAATTGTGTTGCATTGATAAAATAAAAATTGTCCTTTATCTGTGTCCTGATAATGTCCTGATAATGTTCAATTTACAGGCTGGCTTCTCTGCCACTTCTTCACTGCTTTGAGTATTCCAGTTCTCCTCCCTTCCTGCTCTGAGAGCGCACAGAACTGTTGGAAATCCACTGGTACAATTGTCAAATCAATTATTCATTCTCTGCAATTATACTCGCACAAAGAACATTTTGCTGGTCTGAATGATGATTAAATTAACAGCTATTCCAGCTGCCTGATAACATCTAATAGAATATTCATAAGCCCAAAATGGAATGAATTATCTCCATTAACTTCATCATGTTCACTTAATTACATGCTTGTTATTGTATTTACACCTTGTTAGATACCGCTGAAGCTGATATACTGGCTGGCCAGGAATTGGAAGCGTCTGTCATGGGGCAGTTGGAGCGCATTTTGTAGGAAATGCTATTTATTTTAAATGCTCCACCTGCTGGGAGCCAAGGTTAGTCAGCAGCACTGAGATGAATTGGGAAACGGGGTGTAAAAAGAAATAATGTGCTTCTGACAGGCTCCGTGGCTTTTAAGTTGCTCTCATTCAGCCACTTCACAAAAAATTATTTTATTCCATCTTTCAGTGATGATGACATGATTGCTTTGGGGTAATCATTTACCATTCTGATTTTATTTTTTGAAGTAAATTGTCTGAAGTAATAGGTTCTTGGAATTACAGCATGTCTTGCTTTTTTTCTGCAGAACTTTATTTAAGCTTGTCTTCCAGCATTTAACCCGAGGCCCCTTTTTCGTTTGATCTTCTAACTTTATTTATACAACAGTGCTTAATGATCCTGCAGAATGTTCCCCCCTCCATGTACATACACACTCCCCAAAATAAATAAAATAAATTCTGACCAATATGCTGACAGTATTTTATATCCACAGCAAGAGGGCATGTGCAATTTCTTTTGGAGTTAGAAATACAAAACAGCTTTTTCCCCAACCCCTGATACAATCATTCATCCTATTGAAATAAATTTATCATTTTCTGAATAACTTTGCTCTTGTAAAATATGATAAAAGCACTATTTGCACCCTCTGATACCTCCCTACAATATTTTCCCACCCCAACACAGTGCTCTTTATAAATAGGCAGGTTTCTCGGCCAGGCCTCCTCACCCACATCTGCAATAACTCTGTTCCATAACACTGGATGCAGCAAAGGAAAATAGCTCTCCATGTTGATTTGAATCTGAATTAAACCAAGAATGAATGGACTTATAATCACACTTCTAAATATTTGTGAGATCACTGTAATAAAGCACTCAGACCCTATTTTTTATTCAGCCTAGAAGGTATATTTTTGTAACAGAACAAGGAAAGTGAGAGTAATTATTTTTAAGAAAAAGAGACTGTTTGTAGAATAATGGTGGTGGACTTCAGCAGCTAACGGTGATAGTATCAATGGTCTTTGTTTGAAGGGTTTTCTTTGTTAGTAAGAGAGAGATAATTTTCATATATTAAATATACTCTGCTGTCAAAAAATCTAACAGAATAGAAGAATGATTAGGTATTCGAATAGTTATAATATGCCGGATTCTTACTAAACAGAAGAAATATATAAAACAAAAGTTGGAATGTGGTGAAACATTATTGAGGGATTTTTGTGGAAATAATAAAAGAGCTTTAGTGTCCAAATATTGACTAGCTTTCCTTGCATACATGTTATGCATGTAATGTGTAAATTAACTGAATTGAAATTAGTGTAGTATATAGTTCAGATATGTCTGTAGAGTTATGCACAATACAAGAGTTTGCTGGCCTGTATTTATGATAATAGGATTACTATGTTTTGGAACACATTTGTATTAACATCACAAATTAACATTACTCTTCCTACTTTTTTATTATCACTGATATTAAATAGATATTTTGTGGGGGTGGGTTGTAATGTTTCTAATGTTTCCCCTTTTATATTGACATAGTAGAAAAGATAGAACTATCATCATGGATAAGGATGCTGTATGTTGCAAAGTAGGGAATCTGTAACTAAAAAATACTTGCCTTAACTGATTTTATAATTGACAGAATATTTATTTAACTTACTGTAAATTGACACACTTCTAGATACAGACAATTATGACTGACTATAACATCTGACAGAATCAATTATGACTGACTGTTGTTTGCTACCTTTACATAGAAATAGATGAAACACAGGTATTTAGAACAAAGCCTCCTGTGTTTGATATAATTAAATACAATAATGTATTTTAAAGTTTAAAAAATCAGCTTCTAATGGTTTATAATTTAGCACATTCTTCAAATAAAAAGCTAACTAAATAAGAATGATGCACTGACTCCTGAACAAACAAGAATAATTGAATAAGAAGTGTATCTACCAACTTGCAACTTTCTAAATGAAAAATCATCAATTGATAAAATTTTCCAGAGTTTTAGAATTAACAAAAATCAAGTAATATTGAGACAATAAATTAGCAGTTTTGCTCAACAATAATTTAACATGGAACATTTAACATGGAAAGACTAAGTGTCCACTAACTGGATATAAAACATAAAAATCTCCCATACAAGTGAAAGCAAGCCAAAAAAAGGCTTCTATATTTATTTGTGCATTATTTTAATGAGCAGCAAAATTAAATAATGAAAATATTTAGAAAAATGCTAAT